>NC_069499.1:1194593231-1194873231 GCF_027579735.1 Bombina bombina | reverse complement strand
GTTCCAATTAATCACTGCTAGGTGGTTACAGGTATTCAAATCAACAAAATGACAAGGGTGCCCAAATTTATGCACCTATCTAATTTCGTTTTGATGCATATTGCACATTTTCTGTTAATCTAATAAACCTCATTTCACTACTGAAATATTACTGTGTCCTTCAGTTATTTGATAGATCAAAATGAAATTTCTGATTCAAACAGCCAATTATTTCTAAATGAAAATCACGGAAATTGTCAGGGGTGCCTAAACTTTTGCATACAACTGTGTGTGTGTGTGTATATATATATATATATATATATATATATATATATATATATATATATATATATATAGGTATAGATATATATTGTACCAAAATATCATCAGATATATGTAGAAATATGTATTTATGAATAAATAGAACATATTCTGCTATGTGAAGAACATTGGACTGTGAAATATTAATATTTTTATGTCAAGTTAGCGCACTTGAGAATAGGCATTCAGATTAGCGCGAGAGTGGGGTGTTAGATTTTTTTCCACTTTTTTTCTCCATTTACTTCTTTTTGGGAATAGGCTATCGGTGTGCAATATTGTAAGATTGGCTTTTTGCGTGAATCTGGATAGCATACGAGCGATAACTTTTTACTTTTATCTCATAATACAAGCACAACCCAACACAAAATGTTCACTTCTAGCATAGTTAACGCTCACTTAATAGCCAAAAGAACAGGAAAACGATCCAATGATGGTCATCAATGGTGTGAATAATTTGGTAAGCAGTAGAAAATAATACATCATACGTGATACAACAGGTCAGGTAAATATCCTATGCGTTTCATGCCGATTGGCACTTCGTCAGAGATAGTGAATACACTCCTCCTCCTTCATTTTATAGGGTGTACAATTAATTAAAATTCTCATTCAGTGTTCAGGTGCAAAGGTGATAAAAATTAAAGTGATATGCATGTTTCAAAACATATTAATAATATTGATATTTGGCCGTGAAAAAAATCTCCTATTCTAGGTGTCCTCATATTAAACACAGAAAGATCTTGTGTAAAGAATATAAACCAACATGTGAAATATCACAGAAGTGATAAAGTTGATAACATACATCACGGCATAGAGCATAGACCCCTCATATTCTAAATATATGTATAAAATGCGTATAATATAAACGTGTTTATTTCTAAGAACATATATATAGGGGGGGGATAAAAACCATGTTGCCATAATGTAAATAGTAGCACACAGAGCTGTCTGTGAGCATGTGAGGAAACCGCAGCCAATGAGAAAAAGGGAGAAAAAGGGAGAAAGGGGAAGGGATGAGAAGGGATTGCTGAGCACTCTTACTCCTATATAATTGTATCAATACCATATGCTGTATAAAAACAGCTATAAGGTAATGTGTGTAAGTTTAAAATAAAATTTTACTGAATTTGGTTAAAATTATTAAGTATATGACAGTGATACAATAATCACTGTACAACTACCCCCACCTAAGGATTACCACCCAAATAAAACCAGATCCGCTGTGTGTTACCCCTCCTGTATTCCTGGCCAATAGCTGGAATCATCGGCTTCAGGTGCCAGGGGTAACTAACCACAGCGTACTGGAATAAAGTGAGCTAAAATCAATCGAAAGAAAAGAAATATCCTTAAGCTAAAACACAAACGTGTTTTGGCTGTTAAATCTCTGCCTTTTTCAATGTGGATGAAGTTGTGTTTTGACAAGCTGAATGCCTGCGACACGCCTGTTTTTAAAACCCCTTAATGCTGTTATTCCACCAAACAATACTCCTTATTCCTGTCTACCTGTCATGATCCAGCCTAGAATTGAACCTGGGACCTGTCTCTATTTCTGCTGCTGTTGCTCCCCAGCCTGTTGTTTTACCACTTTGCCACCAGATGGCTTGAGCACAGACTAAGAATATTGCGTTTTCTGTTTGCTGCAACTTTGGTTCTCTGGCTCCACCTGCTTACCAGCTGAAACAAATCATATAATCAGCAGCCTGTTATATCTGGGAGGTTTGCTTTCAGTTCTGGGCCTTGACATTGAGTGTTATACTCTGACAGACCCTCTGGTCCTGTTTCCTGAGTGAATAGAGATTTGTTGGATTTCCTGGTCCCTGATTTCTGCTTCATTTACAGACTGCTCTTCTTGATTTTCCCTTGGCACTGTGTTCCATTTCTGGACTGATTTCCTGGCAATTGATCTTGGCTAATTCTCTATTTCCTAAGGACTGACTCAGGTACTTTTGCTTGCTTGTTACCTGTTACTACAGAATTCCAGTTTGCAGTCTATGCAAGTTTCCTGTTTGTTACTACAGTGTTCCAGTCTACAGCATATGCAAGTATCCTGCCTGTTATTACAAAGATCTGCATTCCTGCCTGTTACTACAGAGTTTCAGTCTACACCATATGGTTCCAGTTTACAGCCTATAGTTCCAGTTTACAGCATATGCAAGTATCCTGCCTGCTATTGCAAAGATCTGCATTCATGTCTGATACTACAGAGTTCCAGTCTACAGCCTTTGCCTTATATAATTTGCATATTTCTGCATTGCTAATTATCCTATCAATAAAACCATCACCTTTATTTCCTAAAACCTTGTACCTATTTAATTATGCCAAAAAGGAAAGACTCACGCAGACAAAACACAACTTTAACCCCAGAACCTGACACCTCTGCTGCTCTGCACAACAGCTCCCAACTCCTGAACCTGCTCCCTTGCAGAGTATGACACTACCCCTTTATTAGCCAATGATAACTATTTTATGGTATTGACGTGTTGGTTGTTCTTGACAGTGATTGTATACATCCCATTACTTGATCTAATACTTCATTGTGGAGCGATTCACTAATTTCAACAGATGATTTTTTAGTCCAATTGGATTTTGCCATTTTACTTCCATCCCTTATTTTGACCAATGGTGACAGTGTATTTACTGTATCAGGATACTCCTTAATTGGGCAATGTAGAATTCTTAAACTATAAAAGATTAACTTAGTGCAACACCTGTACCACACTAGTTATAAGGTGCATATTGGGGGTTACTTATATTCAGTATAAGGATAATAGATTGAATAGAAACAGGGTTGAATTATGAGACAATTCAATTTACAACAATTTCGGACGTGCACTATTAGAAATTACAACTCTAAACTATTATGTATACCATATATGCTAATTTTCAGTTATTACATATTAGACGATACTGAATAATATTACTATATATGGTATATATTAATCATAATGTATTTTTCAACACAGTTAAAGTTGGGGAAAGTCTAGAAGTGGTTCTATGCATATCAAATAATAATGTACTTTCATCCTATTATTCATGGTTTGAATGCCATTATATAAGTCATTATGTATTGATCCCTATATAGTTAGGAACTGCTGATACATTTTCATAGACCTGATTACTAGATTACCCATTCTGGGTGCTCATCTTATTGTGGGTTTCTCATAAACCTAAAGTGTGTTTATACTAATAGTGTATATTGTTGCGTATATCTAATATTTTCCAAAACTGGAACAGAGATAATTATATTGGATGCCTAATGGGTATATAGTATGCCAATCTGCTAGACATGATATAAACTAATATCAACGGTGACATATAAAAGGAATCACCATAGTTTATATTTACATCTATATGTCAGGCTATGCCCTCACGTTAATGCCCAATAAAAATTCAACTGAATATATACAGTATAATTTACACCAATTTTATAAGTAAATCCAGAAACTGTTGTTTTCATTCATGCCGTAAGGCATGACAGAGTTAAGTCTAAATATCCATATAGGGTATTTTTTTAGCAATGCCTGTTCAGTATCTCCCCCTCTGATACCTGGTTTCAGAGTTTCCAGGCCCCAACATTTAAAGGCTTTAGTTTTCCCTCTATGACGTTGTAGAAAATGTTTGGTAACACTTGATATTTTTTGCCCTTATCAACATCTTTTTGAGCAGTCCTAATATGGCTTAAATGTTCCGTCATTCTTCTTCCCAAGCATCTAGTATTCATTCCTACATAGAATAAATTGCAATCACACGATACACAGTAGATAACATTTGTGCTCTTGCATGTTATGTGATTATTGATCGTCCATTTCTTCTGAAACCTGACAACTATGGTTTTTTTCTTTACCATATGTTGACATATCTTGCAATTGCCACATGCGATCGACCCTTTGTATATGGGTGTTTTTTTTCTCGCATTTCTGTCAAAATAACTAGTGGTCAGGCAATCGCTAAGATTGTTTGCTCTCCTGTAGGTGAAGAGTGGCTTTTCTGGGATGACTGACTGTAGTTGTTCTGCTTGTAGGACATGCCAATGTTTATGTATTATATTGGAGATATGATTACTCTGATTGGTAAATGTGGATATAAACCTGATGGGGTTTGAATTTAGGATACAATTTGGTGTTAAAAGCTCTTGCCTATTTCTGTTGAGAGCTTTATTATAAGCTCTTGCTAAGGATTTTCTAGGTCAATTCCTGCTTTATTAAAAGATTCCAAAGTTGAACTATTCATGTGTATCCTTAGGTATTCACCTATAGGTAAACTTTTAATAGTTTTGGGTGATGATACACATAGAATATAATAATAGAATATTATTGGTTGACGTGGATTTTCTATATGTGTCTGATTCCAGATGGTTGTCAACCCTTTTAATAGTTAAGTCCAAAAATTATATTTTAGTTTCATCAGTTACCATGGTGAGATACAGACCAAAGGGATTTGTATTTAATAATGAAATAAATTCCTGTAAGAGTTCTTTAGAGCCGTCCCACACAAAGAAGATATCATCAATATACCTGGACCAGTGGGTGATGTGTTGAGTGAAATGTGTTAATGTGTCATGAAACACTACAGTTTCCTCCCACCAGCCCAGGTATATATTAGCATAAGTTGGGGCACAAGACGTCCCCATCGCTGTGCCACACGTTTGAAGATAAAATTTTATCATCAAAGACAAAATAATTATGTCCTAATATGAATTCCAATAAGTCCACAAGGAATCCCTTGGTCTCATCAGACATGGAATCACTTTTTAGCAGAAAGTGTGATACTGCCTTACATCCTCATTTTTTATCAATACTAGTATATAGTGACTCTACGTCACAAGTCACTAAGATGGAATTGGGGGTTAATGAGATTTTGTCAATTTTATTCAATACGTGCATCATGTCTCTTGTGTGGGATCGCAATGAGTCTACAATATATCGAAGTCTTGCATTGACATATTTACTCGCTTTCTCTGTCAGCGATCCAATATATATAATTTCTGTATTATTAGAGAAATATTTCTTGAGCAGTATCTTGCGAGTAAACAGATGAACATCTTTAATTGCTTCAAACTTGTAATGGTGGGTGTAGGTACAAATGAGAGACCTTTTTTGAGGACAGAAATTTGAGCATTTGTGAGTGTTTTGTCTGAAATATTAATTATATTTAACTCTAACTGGTTGATTTTTTTCTTGTTCAGGGGTTTCTGATTGAATTTGACTTGTTTACTTGTTCTTGGCCTTTTTTCCCTTCCCTCTGCGGGTTCTCCGCCTAAAGGGACAATCTCATTATTACCATGAGGAGTTATCTTATTTCTCAAAATGGGTATCGGTCTCTCTTCTTCATCTGAAATGTCAGCACCAGTTTCACATTCTCTATCAGAGACATCAGAGTGAATACCAGCTGTTTTATTCTGGTTCCACATATAGAAATTACGTATGAAATCTCCAAAATAAGTTGGAACTTATTACATACTTAACAGTATGAAGTAAAAGAGGATTTTCAGAGGTCATATACCAAAATAAAAGGGGAGGTAGAAAGGTTTGCAAAATTCATGTCAGCTAAGAAAGAAAGAAAAATAGATAGAGATGTAAATGATTATGCAAACAAAAAAGTCTATATGT
Source organism: Bombina bombina (assembly GCF_027579735.1). Classification (NCBI taxonomy): domain Eukaryota; kingdom Metazoa; phylum Chordata; class Amphibia; order Anura; family Bombinatoridae; genus Bombina; species Bombina bombina. The sequence continues at coordinate 1,194,867,325 of NC_069499.1, read as the reverse complement.
GGAACCAAGATACTGCTCAAGAAATATTTCTCTAATAATACAGAGGTTGAAGCCTTAGATAAAGATTATACTGCATCTATTAATGACTTAATTTCTTTATTAGAAGGATCAACTGAGGATAATGCTGAAGACACACATATAGATACTAGTTGTCACAATGTTTTAAAATCCAAATCACACTTTGTACCCCCAAGTAGTACCTCATACAATACTGTATCCTTTTTGGATCTGGTATGTAAAGACATACTTGCTTTATCTGAAGATAGAGGGATAATATATGATAATCTAACAAATGTGGAAAAACAAGCCCTTAAAGTCCTAACACAATGGATGGACATTCAGATTAAACAAAGTAACAAAAGGTGGTAACATTGTCATATGGCCCACCCATATGTGTGTTAATGAGGCAAAAAAACAGCTTAGCAACAATAAAAACTATAAGAACCTCTTCAGTAACCCTACAGAAACATTTCTCAGGCAGTATAATACATTAATTAGCTCTGCCCTCTCTGAAGGTATAATTGATAACAAAGAGTCCAGATTTTTAGAAGTCAAGCAACCTAAGGTAGCGACCCTTTATTTACTGCCTAAAATACACAAAAATATGTCATGCCCCCTGGGCAGACCCATTGTCTCGGGTATTGGATCGCTTACAGAGAAAGCATGTACATATGTCAATGCAAGACTTCAATATATTGCAGACTCATTGCCATCCCACACAAGAGACACGATGCATGTATTGAATAAAATTGACAAAATTGAATTAGCCCCCATTCCATCTTAGTGACTTGTGACGTAGAGTCACTATATACTAGTACTGATAAAAAATGGGGATGTAAGGCAGTATTACACTTTCTCCTAAAAAATGATTCCATGTCTGATGAGACCAAGGGTTTCCTTGTGGACTTATTGGAATTCATATTAGGACATAATTATTTTGTCTTTGATGATAAATTTTATCTTCAAACGTGTGGCACAGCGATGGGGATGTCTTGTGCTCCAACTTATGCTAATATATACCTGGGCTGGTGGGAGGAAACTGTAGTGTTTCATGACACATTAACACATTTCACCCAACACATCACCCACTGGTCCAGGTATATTGACGGTATCTTCTTCATGTGGGATGGCTCTATAGAACCCTTACAGGAATTTATTTCATTATTAAATACGAATCCCTTTGGTCTGTATCTCACCATGGTAACTGATGAAACTAAAATAGAATTTTTGTACTTAAAAAAATCAGACACATACAGAAAACCCACATCAACCAATAATATTCTATGTGCAGATAGTTATCATCACCCAAATACTATTAAAAGTTTACCTATAGGTGAATACCTAAGGATACGCAGGAATAGTTCCACGTTGGAATCTTTAAATAAAGCAGCAATTGACCTTCAAACAAGGCTCCTTCAGAGAGGTTATTCTAGAAAATCCTTAGCAAGAGCTTATAATAAAGCTCTCAACAGAAATAGGCAAGAGCTATTAACACCAAAATGTATCCTAAATACAAACCCCCTCAGGTTTATATCCACATTTACCAATCAGAGTAATCATATCTCCAACATAATACATAAACATTGGCATGTCCTACAAGCAGACGAACAATTACAGTCAGTCATTACAGAAAAGCCACTCTTCACCTACAGGAGAGCAAACAATCTTAGTGATTGCCTGACCACTAGTCATTTTGACAGAAATGCGAAAAAAAACCAATATACAAAGGGTCGATCGCATGTGGCAATTGCAAGATATGTCAACATATAGTAAAGAAAAAAACCCATAGTTGACAGGTTTCAGAAGCAATGGACATCCAATAATTACACATCATGCAAGAGCACAAATGTTATCTACTGTGTATTGTGTGATTGAAATTTATTCTATGTAGGAATGACTACTAGATGCTTGGGAAGAAGAATGACGGAACATTTAAGCAATATTAGGACTGCTCAAAAAGATGTTGATAAGGGCAAAAAAAATAACAAGTGTTGCCAAACATTTTCTACAACGTCATAGAGGGAATACTAAAGTCATTAAATGTTGGGGTCTGGAAACTCTGAAAGCAGGTATCAGAGGGGGAGATACTGAACAGGCATTGCTAAAAAAAAAAGAAGCCAGATGGATATTTAGACTTAACTCTGTCATGCCTTGCGGCATGAATGAAAACAACAATTTCTGGGTTTACTTATAAAATTGGTGTAAATTATACTGTATATATTAAGTTGAAATTTTACTGGGCATTACCGTGAGGGCATAGCCTGACATATAAATGTAAATATAAACTATGGTGATTCCTTTTGTATGTCACCGTTGATATTAGTTTATATTATGTCTAGCAGATTGGCATACTATATACCCGTTAGCCATCCAATATAATTATCTCTGTTCCAGTTTTGGAAAATATTAGATATATGCAACAATATACAGTATTAGTAATCTAGTAATCAGGTCTATGAAAATGTATCAGCAGTTCCTAACTATATATGGATCAATACATATTGACTTATATAATGGCACTCAATCCATGAATAATAGGATGTAAGTACATTATTATATGCTATGCATAGAACCATGACTTTCCCCAACTTTAACTGTGTTGAAAAATACATTATGATTAATACATACCATATATAGAAATATTATTTAGTATTGTCTAATACGTAATAACTGAAAATTAGCAGATATAGTATACATAATTGTTTAGAGTTGTAGTTTCTAATAGTGCACGTCCGAAATTGTTGTAAATTGAATTGCCTCATAATTCAACCCTGTTTCTATTCAATATATTATCCATATACTGAATATAAGTAACCCCCAATATGCACCTTATAACTTGTGTGGTACACGTGTTGCACTAAGTTAATCTTTTATAGTTTAAGAATTCTACATTGCCCAATTAAGGAGTATCCTGATACAGTAAATAAACTGTCACTGGTCAAAATAAGGGATGGACGTAAAATCCGATTGTCTTAAAAACTCATCTGTTGAAATTAGTGAATCGCTCCACAATGAAGTATTAGATCAAGTAATGGGATGTATACAATCTCTGTCAACACATATGATTTTCAACAATGCCATCGATCGCCTATATGTGAACTGATCCCTGTAACCAAATTCATAATAGGTATTACTCTGTGACGATACGGCTGGTGGAGAGTTGTGTCACACAGGCTGCACATGATTGGTGCAGCTGACTTTCTCGCGGTCCAATCGAATGGCGTTTAAGAACAACCAACACGTCAATACCATAAAAAAGTTATCATTGGCTAATAAAGGGGTAGACAGGAATAAGGAGTATTGATTGGTGGAATAACAGCATTAAGGGGTTTTAAAAAAAAGGCGTGTCACAGACATTCGGCTTGTCAAAACACAACTTTATCCACATTGAAAAAGGCAGAGATTTAACGTTCGAAGCGCATATGTGCTTTAGCTTAAGGATATTTCTTTTCTTTTAATTGATTTTAGCTTACTTTATTCCATTACACTGTGGTTAGTTACCCCTGGCACCTGAAGCCCACGATTCCAGCTATCGGCCAGGAATACAGGGTGGTAACACACAGCGGATCTGGTTTTAGTTGGGTGGTAATCCTTAGGAGGTTACAGGTGGGGGTAGTTGTTCAGTGATTATTGTATCTCTGTCATATACTTAATAATTTTAACCAAATTCAGTAAAGGTTTATTTTAAACTTACACACATTACCTTATAGCTGTTGTTATACAACATATTGATACAGTTATATAGGAGTAAGGGTGCTCATCAATGCCTTCTCATCCCTTCCCCGTTCTCCATCATATTTTTCAAAAAGTAAAAACTATCACTGAGTTGATATAAACCTACTGGTACTGAGACACAGATATTAGTGTGTATATTGGGTTTTATCAAATTCACTGCAATATATTAAAGTGAATAGATGTGAACAGCTAACATATATAAATGTATAAATATATTAACTGGTATATCATAAAGTGCAATACAATAGCAAAATACAACACTATGTTACACTATACATACTCCTGATATTTTAACATAGTGTAATATATATTGTACTATAGTGCAACAAAGATATCATTTAGAGCCTTGAAAGTAAATACATAGTAACAAGTATCCAGAAGGTAAATATACTGAAAGGCAAGAGAATACATAGAACAAAATAAATAAATAAACATATGTGTATCGCATATGTGCGGAGCGCTCGCTTCTCAACCAATACAGTGTTGCCAGTAATTTAGACATGATAAATTAGGGCTCTATACACATATGCTAATATAAGAATAGATAAAAATAAAATAAAATAAATCAGGTAAATAGGGATATTTAGATACACAATCCAAACGCATATAGTTCACTATGGCTCATATACCTGCGTAAACTTTGAGGTCCCAGATTATATTAATCTGGCTCATAATAGATGTATAGAAAACAAATACAATTTTGCGCTCACACCGCTCAAAAAATCCAACTCCTCCTCTTTTAGATCAAGAATAACAGTAATATCAAAAAATTAGTTAGCTAGAAGCCAAAAATACTAACTATAAATTTATTGAGGGAATTCCTAACCTTACAGTGATTATTGTATGAAAAGTTGAAGAATAAATAAGATATAATAATTTAAAAAATGGGATGTCTCATATATACAATAAAATGGTATGAATACGATAAAATTAGACCTTAGATTGGATCATATTATAGGGCCACAAAGTTCACACATTTATAACCTCTAGATGATGATATGAGTCTGGGGCAAGCAACAAATACCTCCGATCTGTTACAGCACTCTAGCCGTGAGCTTAAAGTGATGGTAAACTCTCCCCTTTTTAAAATCAGACCTGGAATGTAAGCGCTATTTTAGATGAAGTTTAATTCATTAGCTGTAATGAAGATGCAGTATAACATGCTTTTTAATATAGATATGAAATTCAAATACTGCATGCTCCTCCGCCCACTTCAAAAGTAAAATTTTCTGTGAGCTAACAGATTGAATTGTTGTCCAATCAGCGCTCTCCCCATATGGCACTTTTGTTGTAGCTAGAGCATTGATTGGAGAGTAATTCAATCATTTAGCTGACAGGAAAATTGACTTTTGAAGTGGATGGTGTAACGTGGGGTATTTGAATTTCATATCTATATTAATAACTAAGTTATAGTGCATCTTCATTACACATAATGAATAAAACTCCATCTAAAATAGCGCTTACATTCCAGATCTGATTTTAAAAAGGGGAGAGTTTACCATCACTTTAAGATATAGCTTCTCTGCGTCTTTCCTTGAGTGTAACCACTGTCTGTGGGATCCCCTTCCGTGATGCAGCATGTTTAACACGTGATCGCATGTCACACTTGAGAAAAAAACGTTGAGAAGCGGCCGCCGTCAAAGCAGCTATATCTTAAGCTCCCGACTAGACGGATCTGAGGTATTTGTTGCCTGCCCCAGACTCATATATCATCTGCTGGAGGTTATATGGTTGTGAATTTTGTGGCCATATAATATGATCTAGTCTAAGGTGGTGTGGCGATACATTGTCTGAAAAGTATCATAACTTGGATTTTACCAATTTTATCCCAATTATTTTATGTGTTTCACATGTGTCTAATTTTTTCGTATTGATACCATTTTATTGTATATGGGAGACGTCCCAGTTTTAAATTATATCTGATTTATTCTTGAACTTTTCATACAATAATCACTGTAAGGTTAGAAATTCCCTCAATAAATTTATAGTTGGTATCTTTGGCTTCTAGCGCCCTCATATTTTTTTATTTTTTTTTTCAAAATCTTTTTATTAAGAATCCAATCAGTAATAGTTTACAACATCTCAAAGAAAAATTAGTTACAAATCAAATACAGTTTCATGTACATTTTCAGATGACATGTAATTAAAGGAGACATTCCTGTGCGTTTCTAGTACAACTTAGCATGTTTCTTGGATTCTAGTTTTATTACTCTAGTTCATTTAACTAATTTACATAACTTAAACATAAGAGTCTCGATGTTTCCAGCCATCACAGCTATCAATGAGTTCTAATATTTCTGAAAATATAATAGCCATTCACTAATAAGTCACATTGAGTCAAGGAAGTACAGGTTTAGACATTAGGCAAGACAGAGATTTAGTTCAACAAGTTTTTAGGTACTGTTCCCAAGTATTCTGTAGTTCTATAAAACAATCTCTTTTATTTAAGGTGTAGGAGCCATATTCCTCTAGTTCAATTAGTTCAGTAACTTTATTTTGCCACATTTTTATTGAGGGGACCTCTTTAGATTTCCAATTCTGTGCTACCAGTGTTTTAACCCCATTGATCATGATTCTTAAGAGTGGTTTATGGTGAGCCTGTGGGAGCTTGATTGATTTATTAAGTAGCCACACGAGAGGGTCTGAGGATTATTTGAAAAATACTTTCTATCTCAGCTATTATATTTCTCCACAGGTAATTTAGGTGAGAGCACCACCACCACATGTGGCCCATGCCACTACCCACATGACCGCATCTCCAGCAAGTATTATTGGTGTTAGGAAATAATTTATGAATCCTCTTGGGGGTTATATACCAAGAATGGAGAATTTTGAGGTTTATTTCTTTTATTCGGGATGATGTGGAGCAGGCCTTGGTGTTGTGGAAGATATTGGTGGCTGTTTGGGGCATTATTGGAAGCCCTAGTTCTTTTTCCCAAGCCTCTATGGAGCGAGTAAGATCACCCGGGGGAGGGTGAGTGATAATGCTGTATAAATAAGAGAGACTATGTCTGAGTGGTGGGGATGAGGAAAATAATTTTTCTATTACTGTCAATGGTCTAGTCATGTTAGGGTGATGTTCGTGTGTTGTCACGTAATGGTGTACCCTTCTATATGAGAACCATGAGTATCCTTTTTCCAGCATCTGGGCTTGGGTGTTTATTTGCTCATTAGCAGTAACTTGGGCAATGACAGTCTCTTTTATTATGTCTTCTTCTACCCCATTTCTAGCAAGCGAAAGCAGTGAAAACTCATCATTATACGCAAGAGCTGTCAGGGGGCTAGGGCATGAAGTCAGATAAGGGTTCATTCTAGTGGCATATTCCCAGACCCTAAGGGTCTCCTGCGTAAATGGGTTAGTAATCCGACCACTGGAGACATGAAAATTAGGTTTCCAGCAGATTGAGGGGAGGTGAACCCCCTCATTGAGTCTCTCCTCTAGTCGGATCCACCTCTTATGTGCACTGTGTATTCTCCAGTCTAAAATTCTCTGCAAGAATATAGCCCTACGGTAACTCTCAATTTCTGGGACCCCAAGGCCTCCCTGTGTCACTGAGCGAGTCATAATACGTTTATTAATCCTGGGGGGGCGTCTATTCCATATGAACGACCCGAACAATCGCTGCATTTGCTGGGTGTAATTATTGGGGATAGGTATGGGAAGTGTATGCATAATATAAAGTAAGTGGGGGAAAGCATTCATCTTAACTGTATGAATTCTTCCTAGCCAGGAGAGATTTCTCCTCGTCCATGACGAGAGATCCCTCATCAAAGCTGTTTTAATCGGGGTGTAGTTTAATGAAAAAAGTGTGTCTACATTATCTGTAAGTTGGACTCCTAGTTATGTCAGGGACCCTTTACACCATTTAAATGAACATCTATTGGAGATCAACGTTTCCGTCGTAGAGTCTAGGGCAACCCCTAACATTTCTGATTTGGTTTCGTTTATTTTGAAATTTGTTAGCTTATTGAATAACTCCAATTCTTCTAACAGTGGTGGGATAGAATCTATAGGGTTTTGTAGTGAAAACAGAATGTCATCTGCGAATAATGACATCTTATATACCTCCCCACCTATGGGGAATCCCTGTATATTTGTATTTAATCTAATTTTAGTTGCTAGGGCTTCTATGAGGCAGGCAAACAGCAGTGGGGACAAGGGGCATCCCTGTCTCGTCCCATTTGTTATTTGTAATGAGTCAGATATGATACCATTAAGAGTAATCTGGGCACTAGGTTTGTTGTATAGAGCAAAGATTTTGTGTATAGTCTTAGCCCCCAGCCCAAATGAGTTGAGTATGGCTTTAAGGAAAGGCCATCCGACACGGTCGAAGGCCTTTTCCGCGTCCGTGGACAGCCAAACAGAGGGAATATTATGCGAACGGGCATACCATAGTAAATGTAGGTTGCGCACCGTGTTATCTTTGGCTTCACGGAAAGGAACAAAGCCCACCTGGTCTTGGTGAATAATTTGGGGCAGTACTTTATTCAGGCGATTTGCCATAATTTTAGCATATATTTTAATGTCTGAATTAAGTAAAGAAATAGGTCTGTAATTTCGGATGAATAAGCAGGATTTATTTGGTTTCGGTATCAAAGTTATTTTAGCTTGTAAAGCTATGGGGGGAAACATACAGTCCTCTTCAATCGTATGGAAATATCGTAGAAGGTAAGGAGTCAAGAGGTCTTTAAAAGTGGTATAATACTCATTTCCAAAGCCGTCCGGTCCCGGTGCTTTGCCCCCCTTAAGGGATTTGATTGCATTCAGAATCTCAGATGATGTGAAAGGGGCGTCTAAGTCATCTTTTTGTTCTGATGTGATTTTGGGGAGGCCTAATTGTGCTAAATAATCTTGTATGGCATTGTCTGTTGGGGCTGTATCACTACGATTCAGGTTATATAATGATTCATAGTACTGTCTGAACTTTTCTGCTATGTCCACAGATGTATAACAGTCCTTGCCCTTTTCATCCTTAATATGTGTGATATATCTACTAAGTGTTTTTCTCTTCAGTTGTCTGGCTAACATCCTCCCTTGCTTGTTTGCCCCCTCATAGAATTTCTTCTTTAGGTATAAAGCGTTTCGTTTAGCTTCCTTACCTAGGTAGCAATTGAGCTGTTGCCTCTTATGGTCTAGACTGTCTAATAGGTAACGATCACTAGGGAAGGCCTTATGTATTTCCTGTAATTTGTTTAAATCTGCCAACAGAGAAGAAAGGTAAATATGGTTTTGTTTTATTTTGGCAGATTTCATAGCTATTAGTTCTCCACGTAAAAAGCACTTATGTGCATTCCATAAGTGTTGGGGATTAATGCCAGGAGTATCATTTAGCTTGAAATACTCTTCTAGTTTGTTGGCCGTTTGAATTCTGATCATGGGATCTTTTAAAAGGGTCTCATCTAGTCTCCAGGTTCGCTGCAGGTGAGGTTGCAGTGGGAAGTTTAGTGTACAACTAATCATGGCGTGGTCTGACCACGTTATGGGAAGAATCTCTGTTCGTGTGACTTGTGCCAGGCTAGTGACATTGATCATGAGATAGTCTATCCTGGAGTAATGTTGGTGTGGGTAGGAATAGAAGGTGTAGTCTCTAACTTTAGGATGGTGCAGGCGCCAAGCATCATGAACTGCTAAGGAGGAAAGATGGGTTTTGACTAGGTGTAGGACTTTGGTGGAGGTTGAAGATGTGCCTGTGGAGCAATCTATTAATGGGTCTAAGGCTATGTTAAAATCACCACCAATCATCAAACAACCTTGGCGTGTGTCCATAATTCTTTTACATATATGTTGAAAAAAACGAGGGGAGTCTAGACTGGGGGCATAGATATTAACTAATGTAATATTTTTATGGTGGAAAGACCCTGTGAGAATTAAATACCTACCCTCCCTGTCTCTGGTAACTGAGTTAACCTTAAGGGGGGTGTTTTTATTGATTAGTATTCCTACACCATTATGCTTAGTGGAGTTTGAGTCAAAATATGTAGGGCCAAATTTCAAAAAGGAGGATTTGGGCTCATGGCCTCTTTTAAAGTGGGTCTCTTGAATCATCACCACATCACAGTGTAGTCTTTTATAGTCTTTAACTGCCACAGATCTTTTTTGCGGAATATTGAGACCCTTTACGTTATGGGACAAGATTTTAAGATTATTCATTGTTATTGTTGACATGAATTGCTAGCATGAAACTTATTTTGGATGACTTGAGATAATGGTATATCGAACTCCTGACTTTGGAATAAACACTTGTTGGAACATTCGAGACTTCAAAAACATATATATCGAAACAGTAACAAACAGAAAAAAACTGTAGTAAACATTTTCAACACATAGTGTATCTGTGAAATTATACACCATAATTGGGGGAAATGGTGTCGTATCTTTGCTCTAAACAAATATATTCAAGTTATAGTATAGGATAGTGGGGGGGGGTCTGTCTGTGAGAGAGGTGGATCTATTCTAAGCAAACAACATCTGCCTGGTCTATCCCTCTGATATCACAGTAAATGAGTAAAAACAAGACTTTCATTACAACATGAAATACAAACTGAACATTATATCATCAGAACAATATTAGTGCTTTGTATGTGTAACATTTCTAGCATATAGGTCAGAATGACCCTTCTGGGCGAGCCCTATTGGTTTAACAGGTGAAGACTTAACTTAAATCATAAGGAAATTTAGCATTTAAGTCCCTGAGGGCATGATAAAAAAGTCATATTTGCATAGTCAATGAGGACCTCCTAGTAGAAAGAGGGTCCCTTTCCATCTCTCTTGCTGTATGAATGTGTTATGCCCCTCTCTCCACTACATGAGAGAGTAGTGTGATGATGGAGGGACTGAATTGGTTAGGCCCCATAAGAAGCTTAGGGTAGGGGGATGCAATCAAAACTTTTTGTGGTGTTATTTAAACTAAACCAAACATCACATCACAACAATATTTTTAACTTATGTCTTACCCAACCTTCATATTCAGGTATCTCCTTATGGAGTACTACAGTATGGTCGTTGTTGTAACCTTAGATTGAGTCATAATGTTAGGAGGTGTTTTCAAGGGCTTGTGAGTTAAAGGAAAAAGGTCCTTGTGAAGTTGCTAGTGGGAATCCTCTCGAGGTGGAGGGTCTGTTTTACGTCTCTTAGGTTGTGATTTGATCCATTGAGATTGTTGCTCCCTGGGAGGGTCACGATTATTGTCTTTTAATTGGGAAGATGAGTTCAGGACATTATCCTCTGGGGGATGGATAGAGATATTTAATTTCTTTGAGAAATTTTCTAGGTCTTGGAAGTTCTTATATATGGCTTGAGTGCCCTGGTGAGTAGCTATTATACTGAAGGGGAAACCCCATCGATATCGAATGTCATTGTCCTGGAGAGCTTTTGTGATAAATCTCACCTCCTTCCTCCTCTGAATAGTATGCGGGCAGAGATATTGATATATCTGCAAGGAACTGTCTCTGAACGAGATTTCTCTTCTAGCCCGTGCTGCGTGCCATAGATCTTCTTTAATGGTGTAGTGTAGAAACTTAATAATTACATCCCTGGGGGGTGCAGGCGGTTTGAAGGTGGTCTAAGAGCCCTGTGTATTCGATCAATGTCTTCGGTCTGGAGAGTAGGTGACCTTGGTAATAAAAAGGCGCATAAGTCCTTCAGATATGATTTTAACTGGTCTTGCTGGACCTCTTCTGGAACACCACGTATCCTAAGGTTATTGCGCCTTCCACGATTATCTAAGTCCTCTATCTTTTCCTGTAGGCTTTGGACAATTGAATCTTGTATTGATAACTGAGTTGTATTGGAGCTAACTAAATTATTAAGCATCTTGCCCCTCTTCCAGGTATTCAATTCGAGAGCCCATATCTGTTAATTCTTTTTTAAGGTCCCTCATTTCTTCTTTGATAAAGGACTTTAAGGAAGCCAGGTCAGACTTAGAGGGAAGGTCTGCAAGTTGTGATTGTAGCATCTTTAATGTGTGATGATGTAAAGATGAAGATTCTATTTGTAAGTCTGAAGGGGACTTGTCTTGAGAGTGAGATGTTTCAGGTGGTGATGTCTCTGATGATTGGAAAAAAGTAGACACTAATGGCGTAGTCGATATTGCTTTAGGTGGTTTATCTGACTTTGGGCCTTTGCGTTGTGACATTTCAGCACCACATGCAACTCGTCAGACGAATGGGTCAGGCCTAGACAGGATCTTGATCACTCACTCCCGGTGGCTGGTAAGAGGCCCGTTGATTATGGAGTGTTAGTTTATAGTTATGTAGGCCTTGGAGTTTTAAATTAGAAAATAGGCCAGATGAAATCTAGCAGATCGCATAGGTCTCGCAGGGGGTGGATAGATCACCTCCTCTTTACACACCAAACTTGCAGGTATAATATGATCTCTCTACAGTCTAAGTATTTCTGTTAGCGTGTAGTGTTTGCGGTGGGGCCCCCACAGTCTGGGCCGTGAAACTCACCCCTGCGTAGGCCGCAGATCGAAATGATGCGGTAGTACACCGGGCAGCTCAGTGGTCCGACGTTTAATCCAGGTGACAGAAACCGTTCCGGTCGTGAGTGGGGAGAGTGCAGGTGGCCCCTGTGTGGCTGGCTGTATCAGGTAGGTATTCCGTGAATGCGTTATTCGGGCGCCTGCAGAGTTTTCTCTCCTCTATGTAATCAAAGATGGCGGCCGCAAATTCTACCGGGTCAAACAAAAACCACACCTAAAATCTCCCCACGGGTCTGCAGCCAGCAAATTCTTTCTCCGTTTCAGGGCATAAGTGTTAGCTGTTTAGAAATGGCAAATTTAAGACCTCCGCTTATCCTTTATGTGTCATTAGAGCTACGACAGCTACGGAGCTCAGCTAGAACGCAGCCATGTTCCAGCACGGCTTGGCTCCACCCCCAGCGCCCTCATTTTTTTATATTACCTTAATAGATATATTTATATGCAGTTTATAGTCAAACATGTAATGGATTCTATATATAGTTTAGAGACAAAAAAGGAATAGTGTCAGACCAAATGGAATTGAGATGTTTTGTCAAGATGTATACTAACTATTATATTAATTTCTTAAGTGCTAGTAAGTATATAGCATTGTGCTCATTCAAAACTGGTGCATATCTTCCAGATATCTTCAGGGTATCTCCCTTCCTATATATACAGTATATTCCACATATACAAGCTGGTGAGAGTTTAGAGTGGATTGTTTTACAGAGGGTGTATTTTTCCAAGTTTAATTTGTTTGGTTTGTAAGTTGTAAAAAGGCTTCTGTGATTACTGTTTCCTTCACAGTGGAACTCGTTTTACACGGCGGGGAGTGAATAGTAATGAGATAAGCTCCATTGATTATAATGGAGGTGGAAGCACAGAACTTGATTAATACATGCAATAAGAAGTATGTTTCTCCTCTCAAGCTAGTTAAGCAAATATCACAAGTAACATCTGAATATCAAAAGGTATAACAGAATATTGTAAGAAACTAGAAATTATGTCTAAAATACAGAGGCCCAGATTCCAAGTTGGAGGCTATACATAGTGTAGGGTGCACTATAAATATTGAGGCCCGAACTCTGAATAGCACACAATCAGGTATTACAATTTACAAGTCAATGGTAAAACAGAATTACAAGAAAATGTTTGGCACGGCCAACATCTCTTTAATGTGCCCCATACTTTCAACGGATAGCAAAGCTGTGCTAAATATCGCTGAGTTACATGCAAGCATAACACATAACAACAATAAAAAATTTCGCTCGACTTGAGACCTTAAGTAAAGTGTAAGGGCAAGAATAAAAGTATAACAAAATGCATGTAAAATATATTAAAATAAAGTATTACTTACACATATACGAGTCCTTCCAATTAATCACCTTGTCATATACCATATCCCTTTAAAACAATGTTAACACCATTTTTTTTTTTTTTTTAAATTTTCAAAAGCTTTATTGAAAGAAATCACATAATACAATACATATATAGTATATGATAAGACAAAGACAATAAAGGACAATTACATCGACAATTAACTAATCAAAAGTCAAGAATGTCCAGCAAAAACAGAAACCACCTAGAACATACATATTCCAAAATAATCAACAGAGGTGGTGTGAGGACCCAATATGAGGGACTAGGAAACATGTCACAGAGGAGGGACATAACGTCCCCATATACACTTAAAGTAAGGAGAATTGATGGGTAGTGAAAATGAGGGGGGATAGAAGACGAGAGTAAAAAAAAGGGGGGGAGAAGCAATATTCAGTCAGGAAGCGAATGGGTAGGATTAGGGAAATTAATTAGTCAGTAGTCAGGGGGTTCGGTTTCCAGGTCGTATCGAAAAGAAGCTGCCAGTCTGCCCAAATTAAGTCGAAGAGGTCAGAGGTGCCTAATTTGTAGTAGATATCATTCTCCATAGTATACAAGTAGGCCATGGAGGAGCAGATTTTAGACCACGTAGGAGGGCATTCGCTCTTCCAAGCGCATGCAATGGAGTGCTTAGTTGCCATAAAAAGATATATGCTTAAATAAGAGTGGTGTTTGGGGAGGAGGTGTAGACCTAAGTGTTGAAGAGCTACTGCAGGTGATTTGTGGAGGACGATACCCAGCTTGGAGAGAACACGAAAACATGTGTTCCAAAGGGGACGGAGCTTAGGGCAGTCCCACCAAATATGCATGACGCTACCCTTCTGGCCACAATTTCTCCAGCAGTCTGGCAATGCATTTGGGAACATTTTGGAGAGTCTGGAAGGGACGTAGTACCAATGTACTAACAATTTGTAATATGTTTCAAACAGGGTAGTGCAATGAATAGATTTACGGGTAAGTTCAAAGGCGCGTCCCCAAGTCTCCATTGAAATGGACAGCCCCAAAAGGGCCTCCCATTTCAGAAGATGGGCCGGAGGGTCTGGAAATGAGGATGAACCCAAAAGGGTATAGTGAAATAATAGGGGGCCACAAAGTCTATTTCCAAGAGTCCACACGGATTCCCAGGCGGTCAAAGGGCGAGCTGAGGTAGGGCTGAAACCCCAGCTTAGTAAGAAGCTTTTAATTCTACAGTATTCAAATGAAAAATACAGAGGTAGCACACTATCCTCCCCAATCTGAGAAAGGGGCTTAGAACCCGCCTTTGGGTTGGAAATCCAAAGGTCTGAAACCGTAGCGATCCCTAAATGGGCCCATTTATTAGGGTGAGTATCTTGCAAACCCATGAGGAGTCCAGCCAACGAGGCAATGGGGGAAGAGTGCGGGGCTATGTGCGAGAAGTGACGAAGGCTGTCCCAAAGCTTTAGACATTCACCAATGATGGGGTTGGTAATACCTAATTCCCTACGGCAATGTAGGGGGGTCCAGATCAGATCTCTAATTTTTAAATTAAAGGGCAAGGAAGCCTGCTCAAGGGACCTCCATTTACTTGAAGATTGCTTAACACCCCACTGAGCGATATGAGTAAGCATAGAGCCCTCATAGTATCTAAGAACAGAGGGTGAGCCTATACCACCCCTGATCCTAGGTAATTGGAGAAGCCTGTGGGCCACCCTAGGTGGCTTACTGCGCCAAATGTGTTTAGTGAATTCACCTTGGAACTGCAGTAAGATGTGTTTTGGAACCTTTATAGGGAGACAGCGAAATAGATATGTATGTTTAGGCAAGAATGACATTTTAAGCGCAGCTATCCTGTCTAGCCATGAGCCATGGGACAAGTCTCAGGTTTTATTGAGGGAGCGAAGTTCGGCCAGTAGGGGTAAATAATTATCTTTAATGACTCGAGGCGAGTTCCCCGATAATTTAACTCCTAAATGTAGGACTGAGGATTCCGTCCAATTGAAGGAGTACCTGGACTTCAGGGGGGCTAAACGCGAGCTGTGGATATCCTGTGTATATATCTCAGTTTTTGTTAAATTTAGCTTATAATATGAGTGGGCATTGAAGGAGTCCACTATTTGTAGTAATCTTGGCATAGTTTGCTTTAGATCTGACAAGAATAGGGTCACGTCGTCCGCGAATAAGGCTATTTTATGGACCGTCCCATGAAGGGTGATACCTTTAATGAGGGGATCGGCTCTAATCTGGACTGCTAGTGGCTCAATCGCCATAGCGAACAATAAGGGCGACAGGGGACAGCCCTGTCTGGTGCCATTTGTTATATCAAATGGGGCCGACTGAAAGCCAAGCCCTCTAACCAAAGCAGAAGGGGAAGAATAAAGAGCCCTAATAGCTCTGATAAGCTCACCAGGAAATCCGAAGGCCTCAAGGACCTTCCATAGGAACCGCCAGCGTACCCAATCAAAGGCCTTTTCGGCATCGAGAGAGATAACCGACAAAGGCTTGCTGAGACTAGAAGACAGGCTAAGAATATTTAAAAGACGACGAGTGTTATCCGGACCCTCTCGCCCAGGAACAAAGCCCACCTGATCAGGATTGATAAGATGTGGTAAAAGGAAAGCAATTTGGATGACCAGCAATTTGGAATAAAACTTCACATCAGTGTTAATAAGTGATATTGGACGGTAGTTGGAACATTGAGAGGGGTCCTTGTTAGGTTTAAGAATCGTTATAATATGGGCCTCGAGGAATTCCTTTTTCATAGTGCCCTCATTTTGGGTAAGGTTACAAAATTTGAGAAGTAGGGGTGTCAGGGAATTCACTATTACAATCCTGTCCCTTTAATTCTGACTCCTCTTTCCCTATTTAAGGCCCCTCCTCTCTATGCTCCTCGCTTGGTAATTTGAATCAGTTACTTAATGTGACTCCTCTCTGAAGACACCTAGCCCTTTCCTCAAGCTGTGGGGATTTCTTACTTGCTGCTGTGAATCTTGGCAGCCTACCTTAATCCTCTGTTGCTGTGTGCCGGTCTGCCTCTTCTGTTACTTGCAGTTTCTTAGGAACCAAAGGAGCAGCATTCAGTTCCCCTAACTGTTACACCGGGTGGCTGTGACGTCACACCCGGCATCTCAGCGTGTCTGCAGCGCGTGTACCGCGCTGTGTCCTTTCATCAAACAATCATCCAGGATACAGTAAGGCTTTCATCTGGCTCTGACTTAGCCTTCCAAATTACCATCAGGAATTGGTCTGTATACTTACTTACTCTATTTGGATATCATTATGTCTCTCAACTAAGCAAACTAACTAGCACTGTATTCAATGACTGTTACTATCACTAAACTGCAGGATAAACTTCAACTGCCTGTTACATTGCTTACTCTGCTTGAACTGCTGCTTGCTTAATATCATTTGCTGTGACCACCCTGAACTTGATTAAGTGACTGATCGTTTGTTACTAACTTATCCTTGCATAAACAATGTCTGTTAGCATAATCTAACATATCATTCTATCTGCATAAGATATTCCCTCAAGTGCTGTATTCCTAACAAGTATCTACTTCATCAACTCAGAACAAGGTTTCATTTGTAGTTCTATGTATTACTAATCCTTGTCTTACTTGATTCTCCTTTTTTGCCATATCATCTCATACAACTCTAATCATTACTAACCTACCTGACCTGTTCAAATACATTCTGGGGATAATACTATCTGGCCTTATAACACTATCTCATTGTACTACATCTGTTTGTCTGACATTCCTTTTTACCATCTAACTTCTCTGTATATGTGTCAGCTATATCACATTTAATCACTAGTTATTTGGTTGATTATTTATCTATCCTATCTATAGATACTCCTCCTATCTGTTGAAATACAGACATCCTGTATCTTGGTTGCGTGACAGCTCCGTATTCACTCTGTACCCTGCAGTAGTGACCCTCAGTTCAATGAGCATAACTGGATTCCTGTAAGTTAAATCTGTGTGAATCCAAGGTTTGGTGTGAGGCTGAGTGGTCCTGCTATAGCGGATACTAGGTACCAGAACTTATTTTCCACCTGTTCTAACACATAACATTACAGAACATAACATATTACCAAGCCAAATAAAAGTACCTCTATCCACTATCATGGAGCTGAGTGAGCTTTCCAATAGAGTGGGTTCTCTAGCCCAAAGTATGGATAATATGTTACAGGGTTTAAGAGAGATACAAATTGAGAACCAGAATATTAGAAAATTCATCAATGAGCATATGGCAACTAAACCTTCTACTTCTGAGACTACACCTGAGCCTGTTGTGAGTCCGCCAGAGAAATTCTCTGGGGACAGGTCCATGTTCAGAGACTTTAGAAACTCTTGCACTCTTATGTTCACTTTGAAACCTAGGTCTTATCCTACTGACAGAATCCGAGTTTTGACTGTGATTTCTTTTTTGCGTGGAGAAGCTAGATCTTGGGCCAACGCTTTCTATGAGACTGATGATCCCATACTAAATTCTCTTGATTCCTTTTTTACCGCGATGTCCCTTTTATATGAGGATCATAACAAGCAGAATACTGCTGAAACAGCTTTGAGATCCTTACGCCAAGGGAAAAGGATGGTAGAGGAATACATAACGGACTTTAAAAGATGGGCTCCTGACACTTTGTGGAACAACCCAGCTCTGAAAAACCAATTTCGCTTGGGCCTCAGTGACTCATTAAAAGATGAACTTGCTAGAGGTATCATTCCAGATGTCCTTGAGGATCTCATGACTTTATGTATTGGTATTGACCGAAGACTCAGGGAAAGGAAATATGAAAAATCCACAACTGACATTACTCCTAGGAAATACACTCCCTATCATGCAAATCTTCCTACCCATGCTACCAAGAATGTTGATGAACCCATGGATGTTGCTGTGATTAGAGGCCCACTAAAGCCTGAAGAGAAAGCCAGACGCAAACTGCTTAATTTGTGCCTATATTGTGCTGAAAAGGATCATGGCGTAAGGGATTGCCCATCTCTCCTTCGTCAAAAGAAGGGTAAGAGAGTAAGATTTAAGTACACTGTAAATATGGTTAATAATAATTTGCTTCATTTATCAATCCCTCTCTCGTTACAGTGGGATCAGCAGAAGATAGACGTACAGGCCGTAATTGACTCTGGAGCATCTGGGAATTTTATAGATTTAGTTTTTGTTGTTAAGCACAAAATACCACTAATAAAAAAGAGTGTTGCACTAGCCATCCGTTTGGTTGATGGTTCATTTTTTAGTTCTGGTCCTATCTCACACCATACAGTTCCACTTACGGTCACCTCAGCCTCAGGGCATACTGAGTTGATGTCTTTTGATGTTTTACCAAGTTCCGTCTACCCTATGATACTTGGTATTCAGTGGTTGTCTAAGCATAACCCCATTATTTCTTGGACAGACTCTACTGTAGTTTTTGATTCTCAGTATTGCAAGCAATTCTGCACTGATTCTCATACACTTTGTCATATTACTGTAGACACATTACCAGATTGCTATAAAGAATATGCTGATGTTTTTGATAAGGTTGAGGCAGCTACACTTCCACCACATAGAAGGTATGACTGCCCTATTGATCTCATTCCTAACTGCTCCATTCCTTATGGTCATATATATCCTTTGTCTCAACCTGAACTAGCCCACCTTAAGGAATATCTAGACGAAAACTTGATAAAAGGGTTTATACGTCCATCCACTTCCTCTGCAGGTGCTGCAATGTTTTTTGTGAAAAATAAAGATGGCAGTTTACGCCCCATTATAGATTACAGACAACTGAATAAATGTACTAAGAAAAACAGATATCCCCTGCCTCTCATTCCTGAACTAATTGAGCGTCTTCAGGGTGCCACCATCTACACCAAGCTCGATCTTAGGGGCGCATACAATTTAATCAGGATGAGAGCAGGGGATGAGTGGCTAACGGCTTTCCGTACACGATACAGACTTTATGAATACACAGTAATGCCGTTTGGGCTCTGCAACGCCCCAGCCACTTTCCAGTGCTTCATAAATGATGTTTTTCACGACCTTTTGGATGTATGTATTGTTATCTACTTAGATGACATTCTTGTCTATTCAGACACTTTTGAAAACCATTTAAAACATGTAAAATTAGTTTTATCTCGTTTAAGGCAACATCATCTCTACGCCAAACTAGAGAAATGTATATTTAATACTAACTCTATTTCATTCTTGGGTTACTGTATCTCTCCTACTGGGATTACTATGGAGACCAGTAAAGTAGAAGCTATACTCAAATGGCCAGTACCCTCTTGTAAAAAAGATGTCCAGAGGTTTCTTGGATTTGCGAATTTTTATAGAAAATTCATTAAAGATTTCTCACATATTGTCAAACCATTAACAACTTTAACTAAGAAACATATCAAGTTTTCATGGGATAGTAGAGCTGAAGACTCTTTCACTACCCTTAAGAATAAATTTACTTCAGCCCCTATTTTGCAATTCCCAGATCCCAGTTGTCATTTTACGCTTGAGGTTGATGCTTCTGAATTTGCAATAGGGGCTGTTCTGTCCCAGAGGGCCTCTCAAGAACAGCCATTACATCCTGTTGCATTCTATTCTCGCGTCATGAGCTCAGCTGAGATAAACTATGGCATTGGTGATAAGGAATTGCTTGCCATTAAATCTGCATTGGAGTTCTGGAGGCATATCCTGGAAGGTACAAAATTTCCTATTACTATTTACACAGACCATCGTAACTTAGAGTATTTAAAGTCAAACAAGACCCTGACTTCTCGTCAAGTCCGCTGGAGCCTTTTCTTCTCACGTTTTGATTATGTGATCACCTATCGTCCAGGTTCTAAGAATCTTAAGGCAGATACCCTCTCTCGTATACCTCCTAAGCCACAAGATCATCTGACACCTGCCTCAGTGATACCTGCGGATAGAATCATTTGTTTAACAAATGATTTCTTGGAAACCCTAAAGCTGCAACAGAAGGAGGATTCATTAATAACACACCTCAATTTAAATAAACATTCTGATGAACTGTTCTATCATCATGACCAAATATATGTACCCAAGGTTCTCAGGAATCAGGTTTTAGCAGCAGCTCATGATTCCTCTTTAGCAGGTCATCCTGGCGTACATAGGACCCTTCATATCCTTTCAAGGAATTATTGGTGGCCCAAAATGTCTGATACAATCAAGCAATACATCAAAACATGTTTTCTTTGCACTACTAAAAAACATCAACATACACGTCCCTATGGATACCTTCTATCTCTTCCAATACCTGAAAGACCTTGGGCAGATATTGCCATGGACTTTATTGTTGATCTGCCGCCTTCTGCTAACTTCAACACTATCATGGTCGTTGTTGATCTTTTTTCTAAAATGGCCCATTTCCTGCCACATAGAGGTCTACCCACAGCTCCAGAAACAGCTACTCTTTTCATAGATCATATTGTCAAATTACATGGTCTACCGAATTCCATTACTACTGACAGAGGTTCGCAGTTTACCTCTAGATTTTGGGATCATCTTTGTAAATCCCTCAACATCTCTAGGAGGTTAAGTACAGCCTTTCATCCACAAACCAATGGGCAGACAGACTGAGAGAACGAATCAAGCCCTGGAACAGTATCTCCGTTGTTACTGTTCTCTAGAACAAGATAACTGGCATTCTCTCCTTTCCACTGCTGAATTTGCTCATAATAACATGCTCAATTCCTCTACTAAAATGTCTCCATTTTTCCTTAACTACGGTTTTCATCCTTCCTATGACGTTCAGACTCCGAAAAACTCTCCTATACCTGTTGTTAATGACAAAATCAATACCTTAATGAAAGGTTTCGCCACTGTAAAACAACTACTACTTGATGCTCAAAAAGCTCAAAAACGTTACTACGATCTACGACGTTCTAAACCTCCCGAATATAAGGTGGGAGATAAAGTTTGGTTAAGCACGAAGAATATAAGATTACAGGTTCCTTCCAAAAAGCTTGCTTCACTTTATTTGGGTCCTTTTGAAATTAAGAATGTTGTTAATGTTAATGCAGTCACTCTTCAATTACCTTCTTCCATGAGAATTCATCCAACATTTCACGTCTCACTCCTTAAACCCTATGCTTCTATCAGGGCTACACCTACGATGGATACTTCTCTAACTCATGTGACAGATGAGATGGAGTACGAGATTGATTCTATTCAAGATTCTCGATACTTTCGGAACCGCCTTCAGTATTTGGTCAGTTGGAAGGGTTATGGACCTGAAGAAGATTCTTGGGAGCCTGCTACTAATGTTATGGCTCCGCGCCTGGTTTCCTTGTTCCATAGGAGGAATCCTCACCGTCCAGGTCCTTGATCCGCTGAGCGGCTCCTTGAGGGGGGTGTCCTGTCAGGGAATTCACTATTACAATCCTGTCCCTTTAATTCTGACTCCTCTTTCCCTATTTAAGGCCCCTCCTCTCTATGCTCCTCGCTTGGTAATTTGAATCAGTTACTTAATGTGACTCCTCTCTGAAGACACCTAGCCCTTTCCTCAAGCTGTGGGGATTTCTTACTTGCTGCTGTGAATCTTGGCAGCCTACCTTAATCCTCTGTTGCTGTGTGCCGGTCTGCCTCTTCTGTTACTTGCAGTTTCTTAGGAACCAAAGGAGCAGCATTCAGTTCCCCTAACTGTTACACCGGGTGGCTGTGACGTCACACCCGGCATCTCAGCGTGTCTGCAGCGCGTGTACCGCGCTGTGTCCTTTCATCAAACAATCATCCAGGATACAGTAAGGCTTTCATCTGGCTCTGATTTAGCCTTCCAAATAACCACCAGGAATTGGTCTGTATACTTACTTACTCTATTTGGATATCATTATGTCTCTCAACTAAGCAAACTAACTAGCACTGTATTCAATGACTGTTACTATCACTAAACTGCAGGATAAACTTCAACTGCCTGTTACATTGCTTACTCTGCTTGAACTGCTGCTTGCTTAATATCATTGGCTGTGACCACCCTGAACTTGATTAAGTGACTGATCGTTTGTTACTAACTTATCCTTGCATAAACAATAACTGTTAGCATAATCTAACATATCATTCTATCTGCATAAGATATTCCCTCAAGTGCTGTATTCCTAACAAGTATCTACTTCATCAACTCAGAACAAGGTTTCATTTGTAGTTCTATGTATTACTAATCCTTGTCTTACTTGATTCTCCTTTTTTGCCATATCATCTCATACAACTCTAATCATTACTAACCTACCTGACCTGTTCAAATACATTCTGGGGATAATACTATCTGGCCTTATAACACTATCTCATTGTACTACATCTGTTTGTCTGACATTCCTTTTTACCATCTAACTTCTCTGTATATGTGTCAGCTATATCACATTTAATCACTAGTTATTTGGTTGATTATTTATCTATCCTATCTATAGATACTCCTCCTATCTGTTGAAATACAGACATCCTGTATCTTGGTTGCGTGACAGCTCCGTATTCACTCTGTACCCTGCAGTAGTGACCCTCAGTTCAATGAGCATAACTGGATTCCTGTAAGTTAAATCTGTGTGAATCCAAGGTTTGGTGTGAGGCTGAGTGGTCCTGCTATAGCGGATACTAGGTACCAGAACTTATTTTCCACCTGTTCTAACACATAACATTACAAAACATAACAAGGGGTGAGAGCTCTTGGGAAAACGTTTTGTAAAAATGGGCCGGGAATCCATCAGGGCCAGGGGATTTAAAGGGTTTCGAGTTTTTGAAAACCTGCCGAATTTCTGTTAAGGTAAAGGGAGATTTTAGGTGGTCACATTGTTCCACTGAAAGTGTAGGGAGATTCAGGGAATTTAGATATCCGCGTAAGACCTCTGGGGACTACGGGCTAGGATTTTCAGAGTTGTGTATATTGTACAGATTTGAGTAATACTTGGCAAACTCATTGCCGATTTGAGAAGGAATTTTAAGAAGAGAAGAAGGAGTCTTAATGCTATGTATACGCGAGGTGGCCGCTCTATGTCTGAGTTTGTTGGCCAGAAGGGTATCTGCCTTATTACTTTTGTAATAGAATAACTGTTTCAGTTTGGTTAAATTGGTTTGGGTCCTTTTAAGTTCAATTTGGGATATGTGATTTTTAATGGTAACAATCTGCTTCGACAGAGTGGTTGAAGGGGCTTCTCTGTTTTGAGATTCAAGATTCCTCAGCTGGATATGGGCCTGTGAAAGGGTCAGACCAGCTTTTTTTCTATTGCTCGCCTGCTGACTGATTATGAGGCCACGTATTGTCGCTTTTGCGGTGCTCCATAAGGTATCATCTTTGACCTGGGTGTTGTCGTTTGTGTGTATGAAGTGTTTAATCTTAGAGCGTAAAAATTCTCTAAACGGGATATCACTCAATAAGTTGTGGGGCATTCTCCAAAGGGGTCTTGAGAGAGAGGAATTTGATGAATGTATGTCAGCTAAAACGTGATCATGGTCTGACCAAGCACAGAGTGAGATGTTAGATTGTGTAATGAGGTCTAACGAGTCTGCAGTGGAGAAGATGTAATCAATCCTAGCATACTGTTTGTGTGGGTGTGAATAGTGCTTGAAGTCCTTATCTGTGGGATGGATAGCTCTCCATATATCATAATATCCTGAACAGGACATTAGGTTACGGAACTTCTTAGCTAAAAGTTCGGAGGCTGGGTGTGTCTTATTTGTGTCACTAGATTTTTTATCAATTTTAGGGTCCCAAACCATGTTGAAGTCACCTGCCAGAATGACTCTGCCTTGTTTAACTTGGTCTATTGTGTGGAGAATACGTTTCAGGCACTTGGGCTGGTGAGCATTAGGGAGGTATACAGAGGCCAATGTCTAAAGCACGTGGTTCAGTCTGCAGATCAGTATCACATATCTAGCCTGTGGGTCTCTAATAGTCAGTATGGGCTCAAAAGCGATACGCTTATGAAGATAGCTGTACCTCTGGCTTTTTTACAGAAGGGAGCATATTCTATATGGGTGTACAACTTGGAGAAGAGTCTGATAGGTTCGTCTATTAGCCAATGCGTTTCCTGCAGGAAAACAATGTCAGGGTTATGGTGTTTGAGAGAACGCAGTAGGAGGCTGCATTTGTGAGGGGAGTTAAAACCCCTGGTGTTATGGGTAAGAAGTCTAAGTGTGGGTAGGGGCATAGATGATTACGAGAAGACCAACAGTACGAGTAGTATACGTCACTTGGTAAAGACAATTAGGGAGGAGAGGTGAAGGGGAAAGGGGAAAGAAGGAAAGAGGCACTGAGAAGTACCTGAAGTGTGGTGAAAATAGTCCACCTTAAAGGAACCCTGGAGTGGGTTTTCTAGTGGGGGGGAGAATTTAGTGCTTGAAAGCAACGTGGAAATGGTAGGGCTGGAATATCAGCCCCGCTCTAACATGCAAAACTTTTCTTCGGAGAACAATATATCTTAGGTGCAAACAAAACATAGCTGATCATGTAATAACAGCAAATATAAACAGTAACAGAAAATATATTGGTACACTTCCGGATCCCTTGAGGGAATCCATCAAAACATTTAACTAAATTAAATAACTTAGATAGTGCAACTTTAAAGAAGGAGTGGAATCCGAGCTCGGAGGAGCCCTATTGAAAACATAGTATACTCAATTGGCTGTACCAGGTTGCCCTGAAAGATCTCGGGATTGCTGCAACTTAGGTCATTTTGATCTCTGCTCCCTTGTAGACCATTCCGGAGCCGAAGCTCGAAGGGTAGGTTGACCTGGAGCTTGTGCTGTTGGGGGTTCATGGTGCAAACCCCATGACGTGAGAAGAGAGAATCCCTGAGACACAGAGGAGGCCACAACTGTCTGGTTGTCCTTGGTAATAAAAAGTCTTGTAGGATAGCCCTATCTGTATCAAATATTGGCTTTGCGTAAGGTGGAGGTGACCACTTGGAGCTGTCACCTTTGTTGGAGAGTATGTGCTGATAGATCAGGAAGGAATTGGATGTCTTTGAATTTATCACTCAGTGTTGGCTTCTGAAAGACTGCCTGCATCAACCGATCCTTATACAGGAAGCTGTGGAAGCACACAATAACATCCCTCGGTTTATCCTGTGCTACCAATCTAGATCACAATGCTCTATGAGCCCGCTCCATAGTACTTGTTAACCCCTCAGGGGCTCCAATAAGTTCCCGGAAAAGAGCCTGTAGGTAATCTTGTAGATCAGATGAAGCAACAGATTCAGGAATACGTCGGAATCTAATGTTGTTGCGCCTAGCTCTGTCTTCAACGTCAGCTAGCTTGAATTCTAACTGAGAGATCTGTTCGGCTAGGCTCTCGGAGTAGGCCAGAATATTAGATTGATCCACAGCAAAGTTATCCTGCTAACGCTCCAAGGCGTCCACCCTTTCACCGATCTCTGAGATTTCCTTCTTGAGCTCAGCCGAGCTACGTTGTATCTCCTGGGTAATGGAACGGGTGTGAGTAGCTAGGAGCTTCTTGAGGGAAGACTCCATGATGAAGTGCTGTGATGAAGTGCTGTGAGGTAGCCACTGAGTGGGAGCTAGATAGAGAATCTTCATCCTGAGAGTCTCGCTCATCTCTCTACTAGGTTCCATAGCCGGTTCACTGGGCGCCTGTGAGAAATGATCCAGGACTGTTTTTTTGGATTTGGGAGTGGACTTGAGGATCTTTCTAGCTGTGTGAGGCATTTTCATACCAAATTCCAAGGACCAGAGGGGAGGAAGGAGGTTAAATTTTATACACTCAGAGAGTATACACAGCCCAGAGTAAATTATATATAAGCTAGATGCACCTGTATTTTAAGAGGCAACACTTTCCGCAAAAACCTGTAGAACTAAGCTGGGAAAAATATCACAATTACGGTCTACGTTATTACATGCTTAATCTACAAAACATGACAGGCAAAATATAGAACATTAGAACCTGAGAAGCAATTCAACATCAGAGCACTTAAATGTTCACCTACTTGGGAGGAAAAAGGCGTTAAGAGTACCAAGGTATATACAGCTTAAATACAACCTGTTATATGGTTAGAGCGGGGCTGAACAAAGTACCATAGTAGGTACTACATTATGTATATGAAACAGAACCATAACAGCCGTGCAGGTGAGCAAATCCTAACCCCTCACCTTAGGGAACTTGGGGATACGACCCGAAGGAAGGGAGAGGGGAGTTGGAGGTGACCCACCCAGACTAGCTGGGCGGGAGTGGGAAGGTGAGGGGTAACCTCATAGGTGTTACATTTAAAGGCCCACTTTAAACCCTAAACAGTTATGCAATTCAGGTACTGTGAGAATCTTGAGGAGTTAGCACTTAGGAATACATTTGTCTAATCTACAGCTTAAGTTATTACTGTAAGGATGACCTGCAATAGAAAAACATTGTTAGGCAAACAGTACAGTAACACGACACTCCACCTTGGGTTGGCACAGCAGCAAAATTTTAACAAGGCAATAACTCTGGGGAAGGCCCACAGAGGCACAAACACTGATGCAGCAGCTTTTATTCAGTTGCTCCTAATAAGTTATAGATTTGCACAGTTCCTACTGAGGGGGGCACAAAATGGAGAAAAATGCTTCATCCAAAGACACAGGAAAAATCCTGCGATGCAGAGAGAAGGGTGCAGTGAAACAGATAACTTATATACACCCTCAGGGTTATGGCCAGGGCTTGACACAGCCTAAGAAAGTACAGAACACTCAACTTCTCAGCTTGCTAATATCCCATACACAAAGTAACTTGATTGTAGGTCTGTTGGTATAAGAGTCCTATAGGGTAATATTCAGGGCCTGCTATACTTTCTACAGTTGCTGGGGGGATTTAGGAGGCCTCAGGAAAATTCACAGATATGGTAAGAGCTAACTTTATAGGTACATAGTCCGGATAGTGTCACCCAATATATATTTGAAAAGTGGCCCCAGATGGCTTGCGTGCAAGAGTAAAGGCTAGGCCTAGTTGAGAATGAGGCAGCTAGAGCAAATTTTCTGCCCTAAGTCTCTTCCTATGTAGGGAAAACAGTTATGTAAGGAACTGGCCTCCAAAATCTCATGTATGGTTTTAAGAGGTATTGATTTTAAATGATAAAATAAGTTCCAGAGGGGTGTATGTGGAATTCTGTTGTTCCTGGGACACTTAACCCTGTAATTGAGAGAACGACTCCAGGTTGGGTCTCAAAACCTAGTTTACGTAGGGCCTCAACAGGGCAATCTTGTGTATATTTAAGGAAGCGTGCATGAACAGGCTAACACCGCCTTTTTGTGGGGATCAAGAAACGTGAAGCTGTGTTTGTATAGCTAGTGTCCCAAGTGATAATCCCACGTGGGTATTACCTTTTGCTGCAAGGCATCCTATGCGATCTTACCCTGAATTGAAGGCAGGGATAGCCGGAGTGTCACCCGTACTGGAGATCTGTGTGAGGCAACTCCCCGCAGGTAGAAAAACCAACCTCTGCACTTTCTTGAGGTGTCGGCAGGGATCTCCTGTTCCTAAGTCGTGAGGCCGGGCCGATTGCGGCCCAAGATGGTGGCTGTTTTGCGCCTTGCCGGCATCTTCTCCTGGGGTCAGTATGGCAGCAGTAGTCAGCCCTCGGTTCTTCGACCCGGATCCGCGGGTTGCAGGAGGATATCACCTCAGGATCTCAGTGAGGACAGGTAATGGATGGCCGCTCGGGACCAAGCCTCAACGATTAGCTCCTTGTTTAAGACAGCACTGTACTTGTAGTCCGCAGCCTTAAATGACCTCCTCGGCTACAAAGCTCAGATCTCTCCCAAGGGATTCAAGTTGGTTCTCCGGAGGGGAGCCCCGACCCTCTGGAGAGTGGGATCCCCCACAGGCCTCTTCAGGTGTTGTAGGTGGTCTTCCGGCACAGCAGTTAGTCGTAGGCAGGGTTCGTGAGACCAAAGCGGTTATTCAAGGGCAGAAAAGATCTCAAATAGCCCCACAGTGTTGTAGGTAATCAAGTTTAACGCCAAATCAGGTTAAAATTTAAAGTTAAAGGGCCACTGTAAGTAAATATTTTCTATGCCTGTTACTAACTAACTACCCCAAATACGCTTTTTATCAATAGCATTTCATTAACATATCTCTACCGTATATCAGAAATCTTGTCTGCAAATTTAATTGTTTTCCAAACCCACTCCATGGGTATCCTTTGCTCTGTACCAATCCGTTTACAATACCTAGGTTTCAAAATGGCGCTTTAAACACAAAGTTATTGGTTTAAGTATTTTGAACACGCAGTGCTGAAAATAGTGGGCAGGACAACGTGACATCATCGGCAAATAAAAGATATAACTTTTAGAACATTATGAAACTTCGTTTTGGAGAAAATATAGGTCATTAGGTTTTATTTAATGTTTATTAACTTTAATATGTTAGTTGTTTAGCTTAAAAATTATAACAGAAAGTAATCCTTTAAGGTGGTTTGAACGCCCTAAAATAACTTTCTAGAGCAGAGCTCCTCACTCCCACGTCCGCTCAGTTCAGCGGCTAGCTCCGCCCCCGTTAACACCATTTTTTGGTTTTTAAAATAGAAATAGTTGAAATAGCATTGTTCTTCACTCAAAATAAAAAACATATATATTGTTGCAGAAAGGAGAAAAAAATCTATGAGCTCTAAGATTCATAGTAAGATCCCTATTTCCGGCACCAGAGTATGTGGTTATCTCTCACTAACTAGTAATTCATCAGAAAAGTGGTTTACCCTGTTAGTTCCCAAATAACTGTGAACACAAATTGCAATAAGTATTTTTACTCCAAAAAAACTATCATACACAGAGAAATAGAATTATACTTTAAACAGTGCACATATGATTAGATTACTGCCGACAGAACCAAAAAATTATATAAATAATTAACGGACGTGGGCCCACTTTACAGCTAATAATATCTTCAAATCTGAAACATTCTAGCAGTTCTATTGTTTGAAAAACAATTCCTTATTTGTTTCAAAATGATTTCCAACTGTATCCAAAACTGAATCCAACAGCTATATCCAATTTCATGAATCCAGCAAATGTAAAGTCACTTTAATATGGTGGGGCACGTGTAAAACGTCCATGACTCAGCGGATTGTGAGGGGGACTTATCGCTCACGGGATCTATGAAACTTCCCTATGTGCAGTAGTTACTTCTTTCAATAGTGTAAGTTCATCAACAACAATATATACTGCAGTTAGGAGTACGTGACACCCCAAAGGATTATGGCTGAACTGTATGAGAACGCCTACCTCGCTAGGTTATCAATTGAACTCCATTACAGGTAACTGTTTTAAATTTACCTTGATTGTAGTTTTTGCAGTCTCTGCTCACTTTTCTCCCCTTTGGGGAATATTTCACTTGACGGTCTTGTATTACCTCTATTGCAAGGTGTTTTTCCGATCCCACCGTGAGCATGCTCCACTGTCTTTAGGTCCGGTTCAGCGTGTAAAGGGCTCAGCTGCAGCCCTCTCAGTAATTGCCAGATTACAAATGGAGCACTAAATATCGCTTTCAAGAAAGCAATATTAGCAATCCACTTTGTAATACCAGTGCATGCTAATATGAGCTGGTATTACAAGTTAACAGCAATGTGAATGCGAACTCGCTGTTTTATTATCAAGTACCCACAAACGGAAAAATTTGCCCATTTGCAGGCACATGATAATTTAGTGTTCCACTTGTAATCTAGTCCTTTGTATTTTGAATTTCATTTCCAGTTATCTTGGCTCACCTACTTACAACATAACAGGGCCATCGAAGTCCACGAGTAACAATAAAGGGAGGGATCAAATAAAAACAGCTGTTTTCGCTGAGAAATTAAATCCAGAAATAATTAAGTTTCTTTAAAATTTAAAAATAAATCAAATTAAAAGGTACTAGAATCAAACTGAGACAGCTGCCTGAAGAACCTTTCTACCAAACGTTGCTTCTGAAGAAGTAAAAACATCAAAATGGTAAAATGTAGTAAAGGTATGCAAAGAAGACCAAGTAGCTGCTTCACAGATTTGATCAACTGAAGAAGTGGCAACTGATCTTGTAGAATGAGCTGTAATTCTGGCCTGGCTCCAAATAAGCTTTGAGAATCAGAAGTTTCAACCAAGATGCTAAAGAAATGGCATAGGCTTTCTGATCTTTTCCAGAACCTGAAAAAATAACAAATAGACTAGAAGTCTGTCTGAAATCCCTAGTAGCATCTACATAGTATTTCAAAGCTCTAACAACATCCAAAGAATGTAAACATCTTTCAATATTATTCTTAGGATTAGAACACAAAGAGGGAACAATAATTTCCCTAATAATGTTGTTAGAATTCCCAACTTTAGGCAAAAATTTAAAAGAAGTCAGCAAAACAGCTTTATCTTGATGGAAAATCAGATAAGGAGACTCACAAGAGAGAGCAGACAATTCAGAAACTCTTCTAGCAGAAGAGATGGCCAATAGAAACAACACTTTCCAAGAAAGTAGTTTAATGTCCAAAGAAAGCTGTCATATAAAAATGTGAGATATAATTGGAAATTATGTGCACAGATATCATATTCATTATTTCATTCATATAGGAAGTTATTGATATCAATTTTATTGCTAAATGATACAGCATTGCTGACAACACTGAATTGGGTGATGTCGACCCCCCTTTCTGTTGTCAGAGATGCATTACAAGACTGGCATGTCCCCAGTATATATGAAAGAAAACATAATTTATGTAAGAACTTACCTGATAAATTCATTTATTTCATAGTGGCAAGAGTCCATGAGCTAGTGATGTATGGGATATACATTCCTACCAGGAGGGGGCAAAGTTTCCTAAACCTCAAAATGTCTATAAATACACCTCCCACCACACATATACCTCAGTTTTAATGTATAGCCAAGTAGTGAGGTGTAAAAAGGAAAAAAAGCATACAAAAGAGAAACTGGAAAAATAATGTGCTTTTATACAAAAAATCATAACCACCAAGGAAAGGGTGGGTCTCGTGGACTCTTGCCACTATGAAAGAAATTAATTTATCAGGTAATTTCTTACATAAATTATGTTTTTTTTCACGTAAGTGGCAAGAGTCCATGAGCTAGTGACGTATGGGATAAAATACCCAAGATGTGGAAGTCCACAGAAGAGTCACTAGAGAGGGAGGGATAAAATAACAACAGCTATTTCCGCTGAGAAATTAAATCCAAACAATTATTAAGTTTTTCTTATAAACTTAAAAAAAACTTAAACCATAAGCAGTAGAATCAAACTGAGACAGCTGCCTGAAGAACTTTTCTACCAAAGACTGCTTCAAAAAAAGCAAATACAACAAAATGGTAAAATTAAATGAATGCAAAAAAAAAAAAAAAAGCCAAGTTGCTGCTTTGCAAGTCTGAGCAACCGAAGCTTCATTCTTAAAAGCCCAGGAAAAATGACTGATCTAGTAGAATGAGCTGAAATTCTCTGATGCGGAGACTGTCCCGTCTCCAAATAAGCTTTTTATGTTAAAATATTTTTATTGTCACTATGCAAAATACATTCCATCACAAATTAATAAACAGTCATATATATCGGTACATCACATAATCAGTAGGTGTTACATCAAAATAGCAATTGTATTTCTTCCTTTTTTCTGCGTCAACTTTTACCATTGACTGTAGTTTGAGATTATAGTCCCCAATGTCCATCCAGTGTTATATAATATCTCATCAAGAAATTCTAATACTAGTATCGGAGATCAGTTTCCATCTGTTACACCCTACATCGTGACTGTTAACTCAGATTCTTTGCATATTAATTTTCATAGAGAAAAGAATAAAAATTATCTTTCCCTTCCTTTTTTAAGAAACAAACAAAGAAGAACAAAAAACAACAAAAAACAGAAATAAAACAACAAGTGGTCAAGTGATAAGCATATGTATGTGTCATTGCCGTTTGGTACCTTAAGAACTATATTCCATATAGAGGGTAAAGTATCTATGAGAAACCCTGTCCTATTTCAACATTTTTTGATGCGTATTAGTAATCTGTCTACCAATATAGTTTAGGGCCTCAAGGAAGTCAGTGTGTCAATTCGATTGCATTAACCAGTAAAACCATGTTTTGTGGTAAGCATCTACGTTTCCCAGGATGAAAGCTGCGGTTTCATGGAGTTTATGTGTCAAACTAATTCTATTTAGGATTTCTTGCCATAGTGATGCCCTCTCCCTCCAGTACTTAGCTATGCATATCCTTGTGATTGTGCAGAGTATTCTAATGAAAGTATTAATATGATGGTGGTATTTTGGGAGTGGCATGTTAAGGAGTCCCTGGGACATAGTTAATGTTATCCGTTCCTCCAGTAGTGTACTAAGAAGGTCAGACAGCTTCATCCAAATACGTCTAACTTCATGACATTCCCACCACATGTGTGCATAGGTCCCTATTTCATTGCATCCTCTGTAGCAATTCCTATTTTTACTTCTGTAAAGTGGGAGGTTTTTATTGGGGTTAGATACCACCTAAAAATGGTCTTACAGCTATTTTCTCGTAGATCCGCACTTATCAGTCCTCTGCAGGAGGAATAAAGTAGCTCATACCATCCCTTCACCTCCATACTGTTACCTAGGTCAGTCTCCCATTTGCACATAATAGAAGACTTTTCCTCACTTGTAGTTGACTGTATTGCTATGTATAGACGCGAGATGGTATGTTTTAGTCTAGTGTCAGCACTGCATATTTTCTCTAAAGTGGTACTGAGTTGATTTCGTGCGTTTGATAGAAATTTATGTAAGGCAGAAGTAACTTGTAAGTATAAGTACCATCTAAGGGGGTCTGGTGCAAGTTTTTCCTGAGTCTGTGTGAAGGTTAATGGCTTACCATGTGATATCATATCTCCCACCCTATAAAGGCCCTTATTTACCCATTTGTCTAATTGTTTCCTATATTCTCTTGGGATAAGGTATCTGAGTGGTGTCTTAAGTGAGTTATCTGGGACCAGTTTTTTTTTCCTATTTAAAGTTCTCCAGTGTTCTACCGAGAGGCCAGTAATTGGGGAGCAGTTATGAATTTCTTGTACAGATATGGTAGTGTCCCATATTAGAGCCCCCGGGGAGTCCACCTCTCCCAGATCCGATTCCATCCCTATCCAGATAATATCTGGGTTAGAGGATCCCATTAGTGCTGTTTGAGCCAGTCTAGAGACGCCATAATAATCTGTCAGGTTAGGGATTCCGATCCCACCTAGCTGTCTGTGTTTTGTCATTGTCTGATAAGGGATTCTGGAGTGCTTTTTGTTATTAACAAAATGAATAAATTCTGACTGCATTGTCTCCAGATCTCTCTTAGGAACCGCTATCGGCAAGGTCCTGAACAGGTATAGTAGTCTCGGGAGAATATTCATTTTTATAGCTGAGATTCTGCCATACCACGAAAAGTTAAGGTGTCTCCATTTTGCGATATCTTTACGAATATCTCTATATAATGGCAAATAATTCGTTTTATATAGGTCCATAAATTGAGCAGATAAATTGATTCCTAAGTATTTGACATGTGTCTTAACCCAAGAGAATTCAAAATTGAGTTCAATTAATTTTTTTGTTTGGGGTGGTAATGCTATTGCCATTGCTTCACTTTTGTCCATATTTATTTTATATCCCGATATGGCAGAAAATCGGTCCAAGACTTCGTAAAGGTTAGTAAGGGAGGTCAATGGTTTGGTCAAAGTTAACAGAACATCGTCTGCAAAAAGGGCAATCTTATAGTCCTTCTTTTTAAGTTGGAAGCCTGTAATGCCAGGGTTTTGTCTAATACAAGCAGCTAATGGCTCCATACAGAGCGCAAACAACAGTGGCGAGAGAGGGCATCCCTGTCTCGTTCCATTTTTAATATTTATAAGTTTGGAATGATGTCCAATAGCCCTAACAGTGGCTGTAGGTGCAGAGTATATACTCCTTAGAGCTGTTACAAAGGGGCCCCTAAATTCCATCTTATCTAGGACAGCGAACATGTATGCCCAATCAATTCTGTCAAACGCCTTCTCCGCATCCAATGATAGGACCAGAGAAGGCGTTTTCGATCTTGTCAGTTGGTTAATGATCGTGAGTATTCATCTAATGTTATCAGGAGCTTCCCTTCCCATCACAAACCCAACCTGATCTGGATGGACGATATCTGGCAGTATGGTTTTGAGCCTACTAGCTAATATCTTGGTAAAGATCTTAAGATCTTGATTTATAAGAGAGATGGGTCTATAACTAGCACACTTATTTGAGATTTTTCCCTGGTTTGGGTATCACAGCTATCCTTGCTCTAAGGAGGTCTGGAGGTATTGCATGTCCTTGCATAATGTGGTTTGAAAGCTTAACCAAATGGGGTACTAATGAGGATTGGAACAACTTATAGTATTCCCCCGGGAGTCCATCAGGACCCGGGGCCTTTCCTGGTTTTAAGTCTTTAACTGCTTGTTGGACTTCAGTCAGTGTAATGTCTTGATTCAAGCTATCCCTGTCTTTGTCCGTCAACGAGGCTAGTGATGTTTTGTTAAGAAAGTTAGTTAGTGAGACTTTAGTTTGTGCTGATTGGGTTACCTTCTTTCCGTCATAGAGATCACTATAGTAGTCAGCAAAGCAGTCAACTATCTCCTGCGGGTGAGTTGTAGTGTTACCGTCTAGTTTCTGAATTTGTGCAATGGCCGCTACCCTTAATTTATCTCGAATTTTATTAGCTAGATATCTATCCGGTTTATTGGAGTATATATAATAATTTGTCTTAAGTCTGAATGCCTCCTTAACTGACTGATCATTAAGAATATTGGCTAATGTTGAGCGTTTGTCTTGTAGTTTTTGGTAAAGAGCCTTAGAATGTGTAAGTCTGTGTTGCCGTTCTAGAGTGTTTATTTCTTTTTGGAGTTCTAGTCTTTGACTGTTACATTTTTTAACCAATGTAGCTTTTTCCCTTATAAGCAGTCCTCTTAAAAAGGTTTTGTGAGCTGCCCAGGTTGATATGGGATTTTCCGTCGTCCCTGTATTGATCCCCCAATATTCACACATTTGTCTCGTTATAGTTTTTAGTGTTAATGGGTCCTTTAGACAGAAAGGGTCTAAAGTCCATGTTTTGGTTCTGTTTGTTGTCTGCAAAGTACCTAGCTTCAGTTGTGTTATCGAGTGGTCTGACCACACACAGGGGTGGATAGTAGCGGATTCTAGGGAAGGCTGTAATATTTGGCTAACAAAAATGTAATCTAATTTTGTGTATGTCTTGTGTGCTGCAGAATAATATGTGGTGTCCACCGTGTTTCCATATAGGGTCTGCCAGGAGTCGATTAAGGCATGTGTACTCAGGTGATCTAGTATCGCCTTGGCTTTGTTATATTGTTTGTGCTGTTTATTGGTCATTAATTGGAGACGTTTTCTAGATTGTAATGCCAGGTCTACATTAAAGTCTCCCGCTAATATCGTCCTAGACTGAGTCCAATTTGTCATTTGATGCGATAGTAGTTTAAAGAAAGTGTCTTGTTTATCGTTAGGGGCATATAAATTACAGAGTGTAATGTCCGTACCTTGTATCTGACCTCTAACTATCAAGAATCTACCCTCTTTATCTCTGATTGTTTCTGTGTGTACAAAGGGTATAGAGGAGTGGATAAGGATGGAGACACCCCTTTTTTTGAGTCAGTCGTGGCATGATAGTGTAGTGGGAAGTCTTTCGACCAATACTTATTTATTTGTGAGCCTAAGAAATGTGTTTCCTGTAGGAAAATCACGTTGGCTCTTAAAGATCTGTATTGTGTGAGAGCTGTTCTCCTCTTAATATCTGAATTCAGCCCTCTAACATTATGTGAGATAAGATTAATAGCCCACGTTTCCATAGATAAAACAGTGTGTATGATCAATAATGCTATTAGTATCCATTGTCTCAAGTTTGCATTGTTCTAAATATTTCCTTTCTAGGGGCTGTTTGTCTGGTACAGAATCAGTAAACAATGAAAAGGGGCCTCTACCGCTTGTGTCTTTCCCCCAAATATGTGACACAACATAAAAATAAAAAAGTGAATAGTATTTCCATGACCACATAACTGTAAACATCATAAATATACAAACTAAATACATCCCTATTGGATATATAACAGTAAATAAGCTAATAATGTAATATAAAAGCTGTAATAAAAAACATTTTACAAAACTTTTAACTTGTGTTGTATGAAAACAAAACATCACAATTGGTGTGCATAAGAAAAATTAAAGTTATACGTATGTTTCAGTTAGAAAGTGTGAGGGGACACTCCCCCGACCTGCAATGGGTTCGTCTCTGAGTCTCATTTGTCCAATTTGATACACAGTGTAAACCATATAAAGTATTATGACATAACTTAAGGGGTAGCTGGTATTTGTCGATGTTGTCCTACTCAGTACCATTATAATAGCTTAATATGTTTTTCAATAGACAGTTCAAATAGAGAAATATACTTATCTCCAGGTCAGTCTCGTGTCAATGGCATCTCACAAGCAAGAACCATATCCAGCCAGAATGTCCCTGACTGGATTTTTTCTTTCCTTTTCCTCCTTCAGTGGGTTATCTAAGGCGAGTGTTTAGGGGTTTGGGTTGGTCAGGTTTTCTGTTTTTTCTTAGGGACTTTCGTCCATCTTCCACTAGATGATGTTCCCCGCTGTGAGGCGTTTCGAGCTGTGTTTTGGTCCTGAGATGAGGTTGGCAGCTCCGGACATTCCAGTTTGAGATGTTTACATACCTCCGGGATATCTGATAGATTATCAATTGAGGTTATTCTACCTTCATGTTGGATATGTAGAGCAAATGGGAAACCCCATCTGTAAAGAATTTGGTTTTTGCGCAGGAACTGCGTGAGAGGTCGTAGTGCACTTCTTTTTTGTAATGTTCTCAGGCAGAGATCTTGGTAAAACTGGATGATTGACCCTTTAAATTTAAAGGTGGGATTTTTTCTGGCTGCCACCATTATTTCTTCTTTTTCTTGAAAACGAAACATTTTTACAATTATGTCCCTTGGAGGGTCTCCTTTTTTTGGTGGTGCTCTTAGAGCTCTATGAGCTCTTTCTATTTTCCCTATCTTCTGTTATGGTTTGGAATAGTTGTAGTAAAAAGGATTTTATTTCCGGTGCAGTCACCGCTTCAGGTATTCCTTTTAATCTTATGTTACATCTCCTTCCTCTATTCTCCAAGTCTTCTAATTTATTATTGATGTCAGATAGTTCTTGTTGTTGGGATGAAATTTGTTGCTGTAAGATGGATATGTCTTCAGTGACAGATTCCTCTCTGCCCTCCAATGTTTCGACTCTTGCTCCCAATTCCTGTAAGTCTTGTTTAATATCTGCCAAGCTATTAGTGACCGTATTTTGTAAAGTGTCCATTTTCTCTAGCATTTTGTCAAAGATAGTGTTAATGTCTTGCTTTGATACTAGATTTTGTAGGTCTGCTTTTGTAATAGAGATCATGTCTGTGTTGTCTGATTGGGGTTCTGAGTCTGAGTCCATGTCCTCTGCCGGAGGTGATGTCTCTTTTTCTGGTGTTTTTCCTCCTTTAGTGGGTTTAAAAAAGGGGTGCTGTGTAGTGGATTTAGGAATAAGTTGTGGCTTGGTTTTTCTGACCGACATAGTTCACGTGCAGGGGAACAGGTATCTTAGTTCTGGCTGATAACTTGTGCTAGACTGCACTGTGTAGTTTAATTTGTTCCCTTCTGTTCACTAGCAACCCTTTGCAGCGTATTACACTTTTTGTAAATAAGTTTACCCCCTTAGAAGCTTTTAGTAATGGTAAAAATCAGACAGAACCTATTATAAATGTCTCTTATATCCTGGTAAACGTTTCAAGACTTTAGTATAAATTATGTGTCAGATACACAGTAAATACCAATCCAAATGAACCTTAGACAGCACAGAATTCTTGTTCTTTGACCTTAACAGATAAGACAGTGCAGGCTATATCTTTTAGTGCATCTTTAAAAGTGAGGAATTTGATCAATCAGCATGTATTAAGCGTAAGGTAAATACCAATCCAAATGAAACATAGGCATAACAGAGCACTGCATCTCTGGTGCTGGATAGTGAAGTGTTTAAAACGGCTGTATTTTAGTTTTAATACTGCATTGCCCCTCTTTGTGGTTTATCCGTGAGTAGCAAACCCATTCCTCCATCTTTATCCCTCCTGATATCATTACTGACTTCCAAAAGCCGTGGGGCTATCTGTCTTATAGAGTGTTAGATGCGCCTGTTAGTTGTGTCCCACGTGGGCGCAAAAAATTAGGGCCTTGCAGTACAGCGTTCCCTTATCTCTCCTCAAATCATGGCTAGCCCCCACATATAATTTCGATCCAGCTTACCGGATACTTCGGTACTTCTCACATGATGTTTCCCAAACTTCAGTACTCTTCTTGCTGCCCTTGCAGGTGTTGTATCCCTAACTGCATGCAAACTTTTAAATTCCAAGATGGCGGATCCGTGTCTCTCAGTGCCGCGCACCAAGTCTGGTATCTTTCTCACTTTCTGTGTAGTTTTGCAATGTGAGTCCTGTAGAGTTGCGCTCAGTGAGCTCAGAAGTATTCCCGCAGCATATTGTTAGCAGTTAGGTTGCTATATGAAAAGTTTAACACACTTTCAATGTTCTCTATGCACGGAGCTCAGCAATTATGCTGCCATCACTGAGCTCGTCCAAGCTCCGCCCCCAAATAAGCTTTTTAAAGGACCAATCAACACAGTAGATATGCATAATCAACAAATGCAAGATAACAAGACAATGCAATAGCACTTAACTTCAATGCAATAGTCTGAACTTCAAATGAGTAGTAGATTTTTTTTTCTGACAATTTTAAAAGTTATGACTTTTTCCACTCCCCCTGTACCATGTGACAACCATCAGCCAATCACAAATGCATACACGTATCATGTGACAGCCATCAGCCATTCACAAAGGCATACACACTTATTCTTGCACATGCTCAGTAGGAGCTGGTGACTCAAAAATTTTAAATATAAAAAGACTGCACATTTTGTTAATGGAAGTAAATTGGAAAGTTGTATGGGATATACATTCCTACCAGGAGGGGCAAAGTTTCCCAAACCTTAAAATGCCTATAAATACACCCCTCACCACACCCACAAATCAGTTTAACGAATAGCCAAGAAGTGGGGTGATAAGAAAAAAAGTGCGAAGCATATAAAATAAGGAATTGGAATAATTGTGCTTTATACAAAAAAATCATAACCACCACAAAAAAGGGTGGGCCTCATGGACTCTTGTTAATATGAAAGAAATGAATTTATCAGGTAAGTTCTTACATAAATTATGTTTTCTTTCATGTAATTAACAAGAGTCCATGAGCTAGTGACGTATGGGATAATGACTACCCAAGATGTGGATCTTTCCACACAAGAGTCACTAGAGAGGGAGGGATAAAATAAAGACAGCCAATTCCTGCTGAAAATAATCCACACCCAAAATAAAGTTTAACAAAAAACATAAGCAGAAGATTCAAACTGAAACCGCTGCCTGAAGAACTTTTCTACCAAAAACTGCTTCAGAAGAAGAAAATACATCAAAATGGTAGAATTTAGTAAAAGTATGCAAAGAGGACCAAGTTGCTGCTTTGCAGATCTGGTCAACCGAAGCTTCATTCCTAAACGCCCAGGAAGTAGATACTGACCTAGTAGAATGAGCTGTAATTCTCTGAGGCGGAATTTTACCCGACTCAACATAGGCAAGATGAATTAAAGATTTCAACCAAGATGCCAAAGAAATGGCAGAAGCTTTCTGGCCTTTCCTAGAACCGGAAAAGATAACAAATAGACTAGAAGTCTTACAGAAAGATTTCGTAGCTTCAGCATAATATTTCAAAGCTCTAACAACATCCAAAGAATGCAACAATTTCTCCTTAGAATTCTTAGGATTAGGACATAATGAAGGAACCACAATTTCTCTACTAATGTTGTTGGAATTCACAACTTTAGGTAAAAATTCAAAAGAAGTTCGCAACACCGCCTTATCCTGATGAAGAATCAGAAAAGGAGACTCACAAGAAAGAGCAGATAATTCAGAAACTCTTCTAGCAGAAGAGATGGCCAAAAGGAACAAAACTTTCCAAGAAAGTAATTTAATATCCAATGAATGCATAGGTTCAAATGGAGGAGCTTGAAGAGCCCCCAGAACCAAATTCAAACTCCAAGGAGGAGAAATTGACTTAATGACAGGCTTTATACGAACCAAAGCTTGTACAAAACAATGAATATCAGGAAGAATAGCAATCTTTCTGTGAAAAAGAACAGAAAGAGCAGAGATTTGACCTTTCAAGGAACTTGCGGACAAACCCTTATCTAAACCATCCTGAAGAAATTGTAATATTCTCGGTATTCTAAAAGAATGCCAAGAAAAAAGATGAGAAAGACACCAAGAAATATAAGTCTTCCAGACTCTATAATATATCTCTCTGGATACAGATTTACGAGCCTGTAACATAGTATTAATCACAGAGTCAGAGAAACCTCTTTGACCAAGAATCAAGCGTTCAATCTCCATACCTTTAAATTTAAGGATTTCAGATCCTGATGGAAAAAAGGACCTTGAGACAAAAGGTCTGGTCTTAACGGAAGAGTCCACGGTTGGCAAGAGGCCATCCGGACAAGATCCGCATACCAAAACCTGTGAGGCCATGCCGGAGCTACCAGCAGAACAAACGAGCATTCCTTCAGAATCTTGGAGATTACTCTTGGAAGAAGAACTAGAGGCGGAAAGATATAGGCAGGATGATACTTCCAAGGAAGTGAAAATGCATCCACTGCCTCCGCCTGAGGATCCCGGGATCTGGACAGATACCTGGGAAGTTTCTTGTTTAGATGAGAAGCCATCAGATCTATTTCTGGAAGTTCCCACATTTGAACAATCTGAAGAAATACCTCTGGGTGAAGAGACCATTCGCCCGGATGCAACGTTTGGCGACTGAGATAATCCGCTTTCCAATTGTCCATACCTGGGATATAAACCGCAGAGATTAGACAGGAGCTGGATTCCGCCCAAACCAAAAGTCGAGATACTTCTTTCATAGCCAGAGGACTGTGAGTCCCTCCTTGATGATTGATGTATGCCACAGTTGTGACATTGTCTTATCTGAAAACAATGAACAACTCTCTCTTCAGAAGAGGCCAAGACTGAAGAGCTCTGAAAATTGCACGGAGTTCCAAAATATTGATCGGAAATCTCACCTCCTGAGATTCCCAAACCCCTTGTGCCGTCAGATACCCCCACACAGCTCCCCAACCTGTAAGACTTGCATCTGTTGAGATTATAGTCCAGGTCGGAAGAACAAAGAAGCCCCCTGAACTGAACGATGGTGATCTGTCCACCATGTCAGAGAGTGTCGTAAAATCGGTTTAAAGATATTAATTGAGATATCTTTGAGTAATCCCTGCACCATTGGTTCAGCATACAGAGCTGAAGAGGTCGCATGTGAAAACGAGCAAAGGAGATCGCATCTGATGCGGCAGTCCTAAGACCCAACATTTCCATGCATAAGGCTACCAAAGGGAATGATTGTGACTGAAGGTTTTGACAAGCTGATATCAA
This sequence comes from Bombina bombina, assembly GCF_027579735.1. NCBI lineage: Eukaryota > Metazoa > Chordata > Amphibia > Anura > Bombinatoridae > Bombina > Bombina bombina. The sequence continues at coordinate 1,194,825,306 of NC_069499.1, read as the reverse complement.
TGTTAAACTTCTCTTGTCTGACAAGGACAGAGTCATAGACACTGAATTTATCTAGAAACCTAAAAAGGTTACCCTTGTCTGAGGAATCAATGAACTGATTGGTAAATTGATCCTCCAACCATGAACTTGAAGAAACAACACAAGTCGATTCGTATGAGATTCTTCGAAAATGAGAAGACTGAGCAAGTACCAAGATATCGTCCAAATAAGGAAATACCAAAACCCTATTCTCTGATTACAGAAAGAAGGGCACCGAGAACCTTGAAAAAAATTCTTGGAACTGAGGCTAGGCCAAACAGAAGAGCCACAAAACTGGTAATGCTTGTCTAAAAAGAGAATCTCAGACACTAAAAGTGATCTGGATGAATCGGAATATGCAGATACACAACCTGTAAATCTATTGTAGACATATAATGCCCTTGCTAAACAAAAGGCAGGATAGTCCTACAGTAACCATCTTGAATGTTGGTATCCTAACATAACGATTCAATAATGATAGATCCAGAACTGGTCTGAAGGAATTGACCTTCTTTGGTACAATGAAGAGATAAAATAAAACCCCAGCCCCTGTTCCAGAACTGGAACTGGCATAAATACTCCAGCCAACTCTAGATCTGAAACACATTTCAGAAATGCTGAGCCTTGCTGTGTCGACTGGGACACGGGAAAGAAAAGAATCTCTTAGCAGGAGGCCTTAACTTGAAGCCAATTCTGTACCTTTCTGAAACAATGTTTCTGAAACCAGAGATTAAGAACGGAATTGATCCAAATTTCTTTGAAGAAAACGTAATCTGCCCCATACCAGCTGAGCTGGAATAAGGGCCGCACCTTCATAGGTACTTAGGAGCTGGCTATAGGTTTCTATAAGGCTTGGATATATTCCAAACTGGAAATAGTTTCCAAACTGATACCGCTCCTGAGGATGAAGGATCAGGCTTTTGTTCCTTGTTGTGAGGAAAGGAACGAAATGATTATTTACCCTGGAAAGAAAGGGAAAGCAAAGTTGACTTAGAAAACATGTCAGCATTCCAAGTTTAATCCATAAAGCTTTTCTAGCTAAAATAGCTAGAGACATATACCTGACATCAACTCTAATGATATCAAAAGATGGTATCACCAATAAAATTATTAGCATGTTATAGAATAATAATAATGCTATAAAATTATGATCTGTTACTTGTTGCGCTAAAGCTTCTAACCAAAAAGTTGAAGCTGCAGCAACATCCGCTAAAAATATAGCAGGTCTAAGAAGATTACCTGAACATAAGTAAGCTTTTCTTAGAAAGGATTCAATTTTCCTATCTAAAGGATCCTTAAATGAAGTACTATCTGCCATAGGAATAGTAGTACATTAGCAGGAGTAGAGACAGCCCCATAACCTTAGGGATTTTTGTCCCAAAAAACTCTAATCTGTCAGATGGCACAGGATATAATTTGCTTAAACGTCTAGAAGGAGTAAATAAATTACCCAAATTATTCCATTCCCTGGAAATTACTTCAGAAATAGCATCAGGGAGATAAAACACTTCTGGAATAACTACAGGAGATTTAAAAACCTTATTTAAACGTTTACATTTAGTATCAAGAGGACCAGAATCCTCTATTTCTAATGCAAATAACACTTCTTTAAGTAAAGAAAGAATAAATTCCATCTTGAACAAATACAAAGATTTATCAGCATCAACCTCTGAGACAGAAACCTCTGAACCAGAAGAACCATTATCAGTATCAGAATGATGATGTTCATTTAAAAATTCATCTGAAAAAAAGAGAAGTTTTAAAAGACTTTTATGTATACTAGAAGGAGAAATAACAGACATAGCCTTCTTAATGGATTTAAAAAATAAAATCTCTTATGTTATCAGGAACACTCTGAAAATTAGATGTTGACGGACAGCAACAGGTAATGTAACAGTACTAAAGGAAATTTTATCTGCATTAATAAGTTTGACATGACATGCAATACAAATAACAGCTGGAGAAACAGATACCAAAAGTTTATAGCAGACTTAGCTTGGTAGCTCCAGCACTGTGCAGTGATTTTCCTGTAGTATCTTCTGACTCAGTTGCAACGTGGAACATCTTGCAATATGTAAAAGAAAAAAACAACATATAAAGAAAAATTGATCAAATTCCTTAAATGACAGTTTCAGGAATGGGAAAAAAATGCCAGTGAACAAGCTTCTAGCAACCAGAAGCAATAAATAATGAGACTTAAATAATGTGGAGACAAAAATGACGCCCATATTTTTTAGCGCCAAAAAAGACGCCCACATTATTTGGCGCCTAAATGCTTTTGGCGCCAAAAATGACGCCACATCCGGAACGCCGACATCTTTGACGCAAAATAACGTCAAAAAATGACGCAACTTCCGGCGACACGTATGACGCCGGAAACGGAAAAGAATTTTTGCGCCAAAAAAGTCCGCGCCAAGAATGACGCAATAAAATGAAGCATTTTCAGCCCCCGCGAGCCTAACAGCCCACAGGGAAAAAAGTCAAATTTTTGAGATAAGAAAAAATATGATAATTCAATGCATAATCCCAAATATGAAACTGACTGTCTGGAAATAAGGAAAGTTGAACATTCTGAGTCAAGGCAAATAAATGTTTGAATACATATATTTAGAACTTTATAAATAAAGTGCCCAACCATAGCTTAGAGTGTCACAGAAAATAAGACTTACTTACCCCAGGACACTCATCTACATGTTTGTAGAAAGCCAAACCAGTACTGAAACGAGAATCAGTAGAGGAAATGGTAAATATAAGAGTATATCGTCGATCTGAAAAGGGAGGTAAGAGATGAATCTCTACGACCGATAACAGAGAACCTTATGAAATAGACCCCGTAGAAGGAGATCACTGCATTCAATAGGCAATACTCTCTTCACATCCCTCTGACATTCACTGCACGCTGAGAGGAAAACCGGGCTCCAACTTGCTGCGGAGCGCATATCAACGTAGAATCTAGCACAAACTTACTTCACCACCTCCCTTGGAGGCAAAGTTTGTAAAACTGATTTGTGGGTGTGGTGAGGGGTGTATTTATAGGCATTTTAAGGTTTGGGAAACTTTGCCCCTCCTGGTAGGAATGTATATCCCATACGTCACTAGCTCATGGACTCTTGTTAATTACATGAAAGAAATGGCATGCTCTATCTGAATAATGAAAGTTTAATTTTGATTGAGTGTCCCTTTAACCAAGATGCCCAAATAAATGAAAATGGCTTTCTGACTATTCCTGAAACCAGAAAAAACACCAAATAGACTAAAAGTCTTCCTGAAATTCAATGAATGTAAGGATCTTCCAAAGAATTCTTAGGATTAAAACACGAAGAAGGAACAACAATTTCCCTACTAATATTGATAGAATTCACAATTTAGGAAGAAATTTGAATTAAAGTCCGAAAAACAGCTTTATCTTGATGGAAAATCAGATAAGGAGGTTCACAAGAGAGCTGATAACACAGAAACTCTTCTAGCAGAAGAAAGTAGTTAATATCCAAAAAAACATATGCACAAAAGGAGGAGCCTTCAAAATCCTTAATACCAAATTAAGACTCCAAGGAGGAGAAATTAATTTAATTAACAGGTTTGATACGAACCAAAGTCTGAACAAAACAGTGAATATTAGGAAGTTTGGCAATCTTTCTATGAAATAAAACAGAAAGAGCAGAGAATTGTCCCTTCAAATTACTTGCAGACAAAACCTTATCCAAACGAACCTGAAGCAATTATAAAATTCTAGGAATTTTAAAAGAATGCCAAAAGAATTTATGAAAAGAACACCATGAAATATAGATTTTTCAAACCCGATAATGAATCTTCTTGAAACAGATTTATGAGCCTGTAACATAATTTTAACCACTGAGTCAGAGTTACCTCTATGACTAGGCACTAAGTGTTCAAATTCCATACCTTTAAATTTAACAAGGCTGGCAACTGGAAATATGGACAAGATCCACATACCAAAACCTGTGAGGCCATGCTGGTGCTACCAGAAACACATTAGACTGTTCCATTATGATCTTGGAGATCACCCTTGAAAGAAGAACCAGAGGCGGAAAAATGTAAGCAGATTGAAAAACAAGAAACTGCTAACGTATCCACCATCTCTGCCTGAGGATCCCTGAACCTGGAAAGGTATCTGGAAAATTTCTTGTTTAGATGAGAGGCCATCAGAACTATTTCTGGAAGGCCCCACATCTGTACAATCTGAAAAAAACACTTCTGGATGGAGAGACCACTCCCCTGGCTGTAAAGTGTGGCGGCAGAGATAAACTGCCTCCCAATTGTCTACACCTGGGATATGAATCACAGAAATTGGACAGGAGTTGAATTCCGACCAAAAAAAGTATTCAAGATACTTCTTTTCAATGCTAAAGGACTGCGAGTCCCTCCCTAAAGATCGACATATGCCACAGTTGTGATATTGTCTGTCTGAAAACTAATGAAACATTCTCTTTTAAATTGAGGCCAAGCTTGAAGAGTTCTGAAAATAGCACAGAGTTCTAAAATAATATTTGGTAACCTTGCCTCTTGAGGTTTCCAAACCCTTGTGCTGTCAGCAAACCCCAGACAGCTCCCCAACCTGTAAAACTTGCATCCGTAAGAATACAGTCCAGGAAGGACGAACAAAGAAGGCCCCCTGAATAATACGATGATGGTCTAACCACCAAGTCAGAGAGAGTTGAGTGTTGGGATTTAAGTATATCAACTGTGATGCCTGAGAATAATCCCTGCACCATAGATTCAGCATGTAAAGCTGCAAAGGTTTCATAAGAAAACGAGCAAAGGGGATCGCGTCCAATGCTGCAGTCATGAAACCTCAAAAACTTACCTGCACATAGCCACTGAATGGAATAATATCTAATATTAATATATTATTATAATATTAATAATACAAATATAGTATCATAAAAATGAATACATTGTGAAGTAAATGAACAATGTTATATACTTCAGAAACTAAAAAACTGCTTATACTAACAGTCCAACAATAAAGATGAGAGAGCAGCCATATCAGACATAGAGATATAGCTGAACTAAGAATAAAAAACATTCACCTAGATTTAGAGTTTTGCGGTCAAAGGGTTGCGTTTGCTACGCGTGTTTTTTTTCTAGCGCTGCTTCTAAGCAACGCTGGTATTTAGAGTTCTCTGAAGGGCTGCATTAGGCTCCAAAAAGGGAGCATACAGGAATATTTACCGCCACTTCAACTCTCAATACCAGTGTTGCTTACGGTAGCGGCTAGCTGGAAAAACGTGCTTGTGCACGATTCCCCCATAGGAAACAATGGGGCAGTTTGGGCAGAAAAAAAACCTAACACCTGCAAAAAAGCAGCGTTAAACTCCTAACGCAGCCCCATTGTCTCCTATGGGGAAACACTTTCTAAGTCTGCACCTAACACCCTAACATGTACCCCGAGTCTAAACACCCCTAACCTTAGACTTATTAACCCCTAATCTGCCGCCCCCGCTATCACTGAACCCTGCATTACACTATTAACCCCTAATCTGCCGCTCCGGACACCGTCGCAACCTACATTATACCTATGTACCCCTAATCTGCTTCCCCTAACATCGCCGACACCTACATAATATTTATTAACCCCTAATCTGCCCCCCCAACATCACCGCTACCTTACCTACACTTATTAACCCCTAATCTGCCCAGCAAAAAGCACTTTTAAGGGCTGGTAAGGTAATAGAGCTGTTAACTTTTTTAATTTAGATTAGGGTAGGGAATTTTTTTTATTTTGGGGGGCTTTGTTATTTTATTAGGGGGCTTAGAGTAGGTGTAATTAGCTTAAAATTCTTGTAATCTTTTTTTATTTTTTGTAATTTAGTGTTTGTTTTTTTTGTAATTTAGTTTAGTTTATTTAATTGTATGTAATTGTAGTTAATTTATTTAATTAATTTATTGATAGTGTAGTGTTAGGTTTAATTGTAACTTAGGTTAGGATTTATTTTACAGGTAATTTTTCTAATTATTTTAATTAGGTAGCTATTAAATAACTATTTAATAGCTATTGTACCTAGTTAAAATAAATACAAAGTTGCATGTAAAATAAATAAAAAATCCTAATATAGCTACAATATAATTATTCATTATATTGTAGCTATATTAGGGTTTATTTTACAGGTAAGTATTTAGCTTTAAATAGTAATACTTTATTTAATAAGAGTTAATTTATTTCATTAGAATAAAATTATATTTAACTTAGGGGGGTGTTAGGGTTAGGGTTAGACTTAGCTTTAGGGGTTAATACATTTATTATAGTAGCGGCGAGGTCCGGTTGGCAGATTAGGGGTTAATAAGTGTAGGTAAGGTAGCGGCGACATTGGGGGGGGCAGATTAGGGGTTAATAAATATTATGTAGGTGTCGGCGATGTTAGGGGCAGCATATTAGGGGTACATAGGTATAATGTAGGTGGCGGCGATGTGCGGTCGGCAGATTAGGGGTTAAAAATGTTTATTATAGTGGCAGCGATACGGGAGGGCCTCGGTTTAGGAGTACATAGGTAGTTTATGGGTGTTAGTGTACTTTAGAGCACAGTAGTTAAGAGCTTTATGAACCGGCGTTAGCCCAGAAAGCTCTTAACTACTGACTTTTTTCTGCGAATGGAGTCTTGTCGGTAGAGGGTCTAATGCTCACTTCAGCCAAGACTCTAAATACCGGCGTTAGGAAGATCCCAATGAAAAGATAGGATACGCAATTGGCGTAAGGGGATCTGCGGTATGGAAAAGTCGCGGCTTGGAAGTGAGCGTTAGACACTTTCCTGGCTGACTCTAAATACCAGCGGGCGGTAAAAAGCAGCGTTAGGAGCCCTTAACGCTGCTTTTGACGGCTACCGCAGAACTCTAAATCTAGGCGATTATGTAAATATGCTCTTTAAGGTTAAATTGAAACTTAAAAAGATCCTGAAAATAAGTACTAACTTCCATAGAAATAGTAGTACATTCCCAAAAAAGGAATCAGGTTTAAACATATCATAGATAGCATCTAGAATAGGAAAAAAACCTCAGGAGCAATTTAAAGAATTCTTAAATTGAATATAACATATTTAATAGAAAGATTAGACTCCTAATACCTAAAATTATCAAAACTCCCTTAATAAAGAACAAAAAATGTTCAATTATAAAAATAAAAAAGATTTGTCAAGTACAGTCTCTGATGCAGGATCCTTTGAGTCAAAGAACCCTCATCAATAGAATAAACTTAAGTATGCTTTTGATCAAAACAAAATTGATTTAAACTTATAACAATTTTGGAAAGACCTTATTATACGTTTATTTGAAGACACAAAAACAGTCATAGCCTTCTTATGATTGCAGTAATAACATGTGAAATCTGCAGAATTAATCAGGTACATTAAACTGAAAAATTAAAAACAGTAAATGTATTTGTACATATAGAAACATCAACAGCACAAATAAGATAAATTAATGCCACATAATTGAGCTGAATAGTATAAAATCAGCTTGACAATAAAAATCACACTTAGCTTGTCGAAGAAATGTGTTCAGGGTATCTTAGTTTCTATAGCAACATCAGAGTCAGGATCAGTCTAAGACATCTTGCAAAATGTAAAAGGAAAACATTAACTTTTAAACAAAATAATAAATTTCCCCATATAGCAGTTTCAGGAATGGGAAAAAAGCATAGCCCTCTAAAATATAAAGAGAGCAAGAAGCATTTTTTTTTTCTTTGGCACCAAGTATGACGCATGACGCAAAAGGAATTGAAAATGTTTTGCCGCCAAACCAACACCAGGAAATGATGCAACTCGAGTCATAACAAGCACGACTGTGTGCCAAAACAACTAGCGTCAACAAAGACGCAGGAAATTATGGCACTATAGACACAACTTTGCACAAAAAAATTTTTTGCACCAAGAATGACGCAATAAGAAACTGCATTTTGCGTCCGTGCGAGTCTAGATTTGCCCATGAAAATTAAGGAAAAACAAGTCAAATTGGAAAAAAGACTAAACCCCAGGTAAGAAAATATTAAAAAGTAGCTTCCTAAAACATGATTCTCATACTGAAACTGATAGACTGCAAAAGGGAAATATACATAGACCTGACTCATGGCAAATATAAGTAAAACACATATATTTAAAACTTTAAAATATAATATAAAGTGCCAAACATAGCTGAGAGTGTCTTAAAAAAGATATATACTTACCTGAAGACACCCATCCACATATAGCAGACAGCCAAAACAGTACTGAAAAATATCAGCAGAGGTAATGGTATAGGAGTATAAATTCAATCTGAAAAGGGAGGCAGGGGATGAATTCCTGCGACCGATTACAGAGAGCCTTTGAAAGGATTTCCCATGAGTGAAACCACTTAATCAAAAGGCAGTGCTTCCTTCACATCCCTCTGGCAAACACTGTACTCTGAAAGGAATCGGGCTTCAGAATGCTTAGAAGCACATATCACAGAAGAAATCAAGCACAACTTACTTCACCACCTCCACGGGATGCATGTTTTTAAAACTGAGGTATGTGTGTGGTGGGAGGTGTATTTATAGGCATTTTGAGGTTTGGGAAACTTTGCCCCCTCCTGGTAGGAATGTATATTCCATATGTCACTAGCTCATGGACTCTTGCCACTTACATGAAAGAAAGTATGTTTACTCAAACCTCCTGCTGTTCAGAGTTTCACTAGACAGGACTTCTAAAGAACAAACATTTGTCCCAAATTATAAGAGATAATGTCACATTTCAAAAACCTTTGATCACGGTCTCAGAAGAGGGGTAATTTCTAAAGAATTATTGTTGTATAGTCTTCTCAGATTGAAATCTCTAAAGTAATTTAGCCTAAGAAATTCACTACTTAGATCACAGGAACCCCTGTGGATAAGCAGCCGAGAAGTCTACAATTTGAGATACCTTTCCAGGATGACCAACAATTTAAATAATTATTATCTCAGTGCAAATTGGCACACGCTGAGTTCCAATACACAAACCCCAAATGTTGAAGCTCCAAATGCCCTTGGTGATATGGGGAAGTTGAAAGCATCAAAATTGAGATTTTAAAGTACAACATGTCAAATTTTCAGTTATGGTGTACCTCAGTATTGTATAAATGTATATTTGTGGATCTGAGAGAAATGCCTAACAGTAACATAGTAGATAAGTATCTGCTAAATTGAGTAAGTAGCTATATGGTCAATTTAAAATGTCCGATTTATTTCAGAATAAATAACATTCTTTTGTCTGATATACAAACTAGGTTTCATATATGACTAGTAGATACTAATATATGAATGCCTACATAATGTGTGCCCTGAATCATATCATATAGCATATACACTAAATATAAAAATAATATCCACAGATATACAATATTTATATTAATATGGGATAATAATCAAATGTAAATATAACTATATGAAATTACATCAGACTGCCACTCACAAGGCATGTATGTGATATTAAGATGGAAATTGTAAACTGAGAAAGTATTAATTAGATCCATGCTGAAAGTATTTATATACTTTTAAGTGTCATATAAGTAGTATACTCAAGTTTAGTATGTAAATACTCAGATTAAATAGTATTAAATAATCCCATACATATTGGACATATTTGTCTGATGATGCAAGAAATAGTGAGTATATTAAATATACATTTAAAAATTAAAAGATAATTATATATGGCCAATTATATACCAATGTTCAGAAGCATCAAACAAGATCTTTTGAAATGGAGCCAGTACTGCTTTTCATGGCGTATTTCAGCAAGTAAAATGATGGTTTTACCCAGAATCCTTTACTTGTTCCGAGCCTTACCAATAAAAATAATTTTTAAAGAACTAGAGGAGACTCAAACTATAATTCATAAATTTCTGAGAAACAACCAAAAAGCTAGGATAACCAGGAGTGTACTTACCATACATAGACAGGTGGGAGGTCTGGGAATACCTAATTTAAAGAATTATTATCAAGCCGCTAGATTAGCACAGACACTCTTATTAATGGGGCAGAGGAGGAGATTAGATGGGTTAGACTGGAGACAGACATTAATGGTCTTGCCACCCCAGAGGGGATGATTTGGGGCACTTCTTCTGGGATTACAAAATAAAATAAGACATGCCCAATTACAACAAATATGATAGCACAGTGGCACAAAATAATGAGAGGACTATCTCTCTTGTCTCCATATTCCATTTACACACAATTAAAATGTGTAATATCGACCTTACTGTTTTCTACATTAACTAAATGGGAAAATAAAGGCCTCTATAGGATAGCAGCTATACTAGAAGGAAGAAAAATAATGTCCTACAACACGCTGAAGGGAAATATTTTCTCCCTATGCATTACATTGGTATCAATACTTACAGCTTGCATCCAATCAGCTCCTTTCTGGCAAATTTAATGGAAGGAGCCCCGACAGAATTGGAACTCCTCTGTAAATTGGGGAAAAGACAAGAAAAAGCTATATCACGATTATACTTAATCATACAGAGGGCACACACACCGAACACCTCACTCTACAGCAAATGGGTGCAGGATTTAGATACACATATGACTGAGGAGGAGTGGAACCAAGTAATGCAAACTTCTTGTAGGGGTCTTTTGAGCGCTGACATGTTAGAAAAGTTTTATAAAACAGTATTGAGGTGGTACTTGACCCTAGTAATTACCTCACATGCAACAAATGAAGGATTCAATCTTTGTTACAGAGGTTGTGGGATAGTGGGAACTTACAAGCACATGTGGTGGGACTGTCCTCATATGAGGGAGACTTGGGAGGACCTTTCCAAACTTCTCAGCACCATCAATACACTTGACACTTTCACAGACTATACTACATGAATGAAATAAGAAATTTAACAAATATATAAATAAATTTATTAAAATAACATGTACGCCACTAGGATATGCATAGCGTGTCACTGGAAGGTGGGCCCACCCACACGAGATGAGATAATAGCAAAGATTACACACTTTTATAATATGTACAAATCTACATACAAGATACCTAGACGACTTTTCAAAATACATGGTTCCATTGGATAATGTATAAGGCACAGGAATAACAAACATATTAAACTTCTTACGGAGAGGATAAGATGAGAGCGAAAAGATATTCCCGGGATGACAGACACATGGGTCCTGGTGGTTCGACGGGGGGGATCTATCGTGGAGGAGACACTCAGATAAGCATCTAATATAACTTTCTTTTTTCCCTTTTTTTCTTTTCTTTTCTTTGTCATTAATTTTTCTTCCTTTACTAGTTCAATGAGCATTTATTATATCATTTTTTTCTCTTTTTCACTGGCATATTTTTAAAGGCAGGCAGTGATCTGTACTTCGCTGAGGTGATTTGATTTACCAATAGTACTTATGTTTAATATTCTTTACCCTGAGAGACTAGCTCTACTTGTTTTTTAGGGACTTCGATGGAGGGGTATGTGAGCTTTTGATGGATTAATTGAATTAGAAATTCATGAACCAGCTTTTGTGACTTGCATATTCACATAGTGACTCTTTTCCTTTTTTTTTGTGACCACATGCCTCTTCATGCAACTGGGTAAATTCAAGAATAGATGTCATATATCAGATTGCTTTAAATTGTTCCTTTTTTCCCTTTTCTTTTTGTATTATGAAAAACTCAATAAAGAATTATTTCAACATAAAAATTAAAAGATATATATAGTAAACGGTTAGCGGTATTGATAATGAAACTACATTCCTATGTCTGCTGCCCCCTAATGGACTAAAACTGGTATAACAGCCAAACGGATTGACTGTTAAAACCCATACATTCCCAGTAAGCCAATGAGATGTTCAGCTTCAAAGGGCCTATCAGAGACAAAGGTATTCTATAGCTATAGTTAGATTGTAACTGTTATTTAAGAAGAGTATTTTGTACTTTAAATGTATGTCCCATTGGCCAGTGTAGCTTAGAAATAATTATAGTGGTGTTAAATATTTTATTTGCTAGAAAGGATTTTGCACTCCAGATTTATAAGTCAGTTTTATTATTGTGAACCCAGAACTGTACATAAATTGGTTATTGTGGTTAAATCTCTGGTAGTTATTATTTAAGCATTGTTAAGCTAATAGTCCATATTCTGATATAGGACTGTTCTGGTATCCTCATTTGTGGTGAATAATAAGTAATTCATAGTGAGTAAGGTTAATTTTTAGAGTTATATTTTTATGATCTGTTTTGTATAGAAAAGTGTAACAGAATAAGTATGTATAATTGATTCATAATCTAGTTTACATAAATATAATTTAAGGTGTCTATAAAGATAACTAATCAAGAATTAAGGAATAAATATTGATATTTAATAGATATATTGTTATGTAAATAGATTTATAATTGGTTGGCAACTGTTAAGATAAGTTGTCCAACATTTTACTAGAGATTACTGCTGATATAATAATAAACGATTTTGTAACTTAGTATATACTAACATTTTTATTGGAGGCACTGCTTAGATTAATATCTTTATCACATTATTATATACAGTATTTTATAGTAAAGTAAAAAAATTATTATCAAGAAAAAATATATATATATTTTTTTGTAATATTTTAAAATTACATTTTTTTTTTCTTGTTGGTCAAAATTGTATTAGCGTTTTAATTTAACTAAATACTAAGCCAGAATAATAATGTCTGTTACTAGAAGTGAATCAAATTAATCTATACTGTGTATCAAAATGTGTCCCCAAGATTTACCCCTCACTAAGGGCAACGTCCTTAAAATGGACGCTATAGGCCACATAAAAAATAAATTTAAGATTGCAAGTGATTTAAATGATTATATTGATATGCTTGCAATTAAGGCCAAAAACATTGCTATTGATAATGAAATGTGGAATGAAAAAAGTGAGTTATTCCAGGAATTATTAAAAATTAATCAATGCAAAAATTTAAAAAAAGCATGATGAGCTAATACTCAAATCCTGGCCCCTTGTAATATGCATTATTAACTAAATGTCCACCCACCTTATAGAAAAGGAGTTGCAATTACAGGAGCTAGTAGATGAAATTCGCTCATCACGCAAATGCGAAGAAAAATTAGAAATAGCTAAAAAAAAAAAAGAAATTGTTACCTTTAAACAAGACCTGGCCACCTTCCAAGAGCATAACCAAAATTTAGTAGCCCAAATAGAACATTTGAATAAACAACTCGCACAGAGCCAGAAAGAGTTAAGTGAATAAAAAAGGCAGTATCGCCATAATGAAAACCCCTCCATTAGCAATGAAAATAATGATGATAATACAGGTATTTTAAAAACCCTAAAATAATTTATGAGAAATTAACTGCAGAGTATCAGGGAAGAATTTAAACAAAGGACCCTACTGGGTCAGAGGTAAACTTCCCACATAGACAGTCACCTCATGTTTTAAATTCAGGGAACTTCTATGCTTCAGATGAGGAGGGTAGCTCTAGTAGTGAGTCAGAGGGTGCAGCCAGCTATCCAGATAGCCCACATAATACTAATATACGTAAGGGGTCTCCCCATAGTAAAAGTAGGGCAGATAGGGAGCGCTCTAGCACCAAAACTAAGGTCCTTAGGAAGGCCCAAGATACATCTAATAAGGTATATGACACCCCTAAAATAATAACTTTCTTAAGTGGTGCAGTTCCTAAATTTTCCAAATAGGGAACCACTTCTTTAATTGACCACTTAGAGGTCTATAAAATGCTTTATCCATAATGAATGTTAAAAGTGAGCAGTCAAGAAATTAATTTCTGCCCTGGGTATTTAAAGGTAAACATCACAAATTCTTTGCTTCACTAAAGGATATGAATATTCATTCCTGGAGTGAAATAAACTGACAGTGCAAAAAGGAGATTGGGTTTTATCACATGAAAACAACCGCTAAAATAGCCGTATACGGGTTGAAATGTGACGCAATCAAAGCCCTATAGAATTCCTTTCTGCATTAAAAAGTGTATACAGTATGGCCAAAGACTACCCATATTTGAAAGCTCAGAATTTGTGAATTTATTTATTGAAGCACTGCTAGTGCACATCAAAATGAATTTGGCTATAGATTTTGATGAGAACTGCTCATTGGACTGGCTGATCAAAGAGAGTACAAAGTTATACTCTATTCAGCAATCCGGTGAATAGGGGATTAAAAGAGAACCAAGGCCCAGCCCCAAAATTGTGGCAGAAACTAGGGTGTCACCTAGCACCCTCAATTTAGTGTCCAAAATGAAAACTTATGCGGAAGTGGCCCGAGAAAACAGGCCTTCCCCACAAAGTTTTAACTCTACCCCTCCCCCAACAAGGGCTGAGGTGCAGAGAGAATATACTCAAAATGGGTGCCATACCCAGATAAATAGTTATTCCCAAAGAGATGAATACCCACAAAGTAATTGGTATCCCTGTAAAAATAAATACCAAATGTGGCAAAAATACTCTTAGGATAACTAGACACCCCAAGTAAATAGTGCTCCCCAAGATATTAATGTTGAACAAGTTGAACCCCAAAGACAACCACGTCAAAATAGAAATGATAGCTATGATTTTGAGGGTTCCCAACAGTCAAGGAATTACTACTCTGAGGCCTCAAAAGATAGGCCCAGGGGTAGAAATAGCTTGTATAATCAAGTGGGCCAACTATTCACTAATGAGTCAAGCTTTGACAGCTTAGCACTCTAATAATCCTTTTCTAGGGGTACAGCTAGTGGCCAGCAGTGGACCACAGGCCCCATCATAAATACCCAGGTATTACCCGAGAGAGAGGGGAGAGATATACCAAATTAAATGATAAATGTCAATAATGGTACTAATCATGTTCTCTCCCTACAGCCCAGAAATGGATGATTTAGCTGTGATGACAGGCAGCCTCAGCCTGGAAGCTTTAACAAACCTTTTCTTTTGCAGTTTTCCCCTAACCTTATTCCCACAGATGCAGTACACAGGTATCCAGTCAGTCCTATTATAGAGTAATTGAATGGTGAGAGTGAAAAATCTCCTGCATCAGGTAACGTGGCTGATTCAGGTAACTCATGGTGAAGCCCACAGATGTGTAATCATGCTAAGTTTATGTGTGAAATGGTAGAAACTGCAGGGAGATATTATGTATTAGCTGAACTCCAGGACTCAGTTACTTACCCTATCATGGGATTAATTGATACTGGATCTCAGGCAACTATTTAATCCCACAGGTACTACACACAGCTAAAGGAGCTAATGCCCCACAAGCCTTAACTCAGGGAATTTGATGGTTCACTAATAGGTGTTGGGGGAGACTCTCTCAAAGTCTGGGGTACTGTATGGTTAAAGCTAGGGAACAGTGTGGAGATTCATTTCAGGAATATCTCTGCACCTGAGAGAACTATCCTACAAATTGATGTTCAGACTTCCCTAAGTGGCTCTGAGGGTAATACTTTTAAAATTTCACCTGGAAAAACAAACAATATTTCCCTAGACGGCGATGTATTAACCCTATCTCTCCACAAAGAGGACCATAAATCCTTTAAAGGGGGAGATCACTCTCAATTCCTCGCAGAAATTGAGAAAGTTAAAGATTATCTATTTATCCCTATGCAAGTGCATGACTTTGGAAAAACCAAGTATGCCAAATTGAACTTAAAACAGGAAGCTAGCTACATAAGTGAAGGCTTATTCGCACAGATTGCTGAACCTAAAGTGATTAAATATCTTTCCCCCCGAAGATCTCTGAGACCGTGCGAAGATCTCTGAGACCGTGACCTGGATGACAACTCAGAAAGCTATAACATCACAACTAAATTTTTATTTTCTACCTTCATAGGTAATAAATCAGCAAAGCACCTGTTTTTGGTTTTAAATAATCCCCATAATCAAATATACATTGGCAATGATCTCTTACATATAAATAAATACAAATAAATTTGATTAACCTTTGCCTCTGGAGCAAGTTAAAGGGGGACCCGGGGCGGACTGACATGTCGGCCCTTGCCCGAGGGCCCGGCCTATCTTAAGGGGCCCCATCCTCCCCATGCATCATAATTAAAATTTATATAGATTTGTTTTTTGTACTGGTGGCCAGGAGGTCCAGCAGAATTTTATCACTCAGTGTGGGCGTGGCTGGAGCCTGGAGGAGACTTAGTTGGAAAAGGAAGGAGCCACCAGTGATAAGGTATTTAGTACTTACTACTACCTCCTAGTGAGTGACACTATTCAACTTCAAGTCCTGGGCTGCCAGTCTGGACTGGAAGTGAAACTCTGGCACTGACAGATACAGAAGTAAAGCCCTGCACCTACAATATGTGGACTGGGTTCGGATGACTCCAGTGTCCGATCCACATATTCCAATAACCTTTGGCTCTGCCTCCTAGCTCCATCCACCGCCGGACGTGCGCACATAATTTTAACTGCGAAATTGTCGGCACTGTAGCAGTAGCGTGTGTGGCCACATAAAGCTGATTGCTGAAGGAGGAATGAGACTGACTGAGTTAGCAAGAGAAGGAGCCAACTGGAGAGAGAGGTAAGCAAGTTAAGCAACTTACTTAAGCAGCATCGCCGTCATCAGAGTGATAACTCTTATTCCCAGATCCCATCTCAGATATATTTTGCTTCTCAATTCTTTTTTTTCTCATACAGACAGGACCGGCCTTTGGGGTGGGCGCAACAGCCCAGAGAGCGCCTAATTTGCAGAAGGCAGTTTTTATTTAAAAAAATAAATCTTTATTACCCGGGGCGGTGGGGGGAGGGGAGTGGCAGGGCTACGGTGGCGGGTGCATGCTCAAGTGTGTTGTAAGTACACACTGACAGTTGAGGCTGATTGGGTTATAGGGGGTTGCTGACTGTTACACATAGAACCCACTAACCCCCTGTGTATTCAGGCCATTATACTGACCTGCTGCCATAACCATGTGCACCAGCTAGAAGGTTATCTACACCAATAAGCTACAGTGTGCAGAGCAGTAAGTATGGAGATGGCTCTGCTGAGGGTCGGTGCACCCTGAGCACTGTCTTCTGTAATACATGTCTCAAGGCTGTTTTGCCTGCTTCTTATTAAAGGAATGTTAAAAAGTCACATTTACACACACATCATCTTTTGCTTTGTTACCCTCGTGGCCACCACCTCCTGCCTTATCTCTTCATTAATTCAGTCACGTTCTGCCCCCCTTACCATTACAGTACCCTCTCTGCCACCATTGCCACCCCCACAGTTAACTCTTGCTTGTTGCTTGCTAGTTGCTTCTCCCTCTGCCAGTGACACCTCCCCAGAAATCTCTAGCTGCCTTCCCCCTTTGCTAGTGCTACTCCCACAGTCACATCTAGTTTACTAAAAAGTCATGTTTAGTTTCCCCCAGTGCCACCCCACCCATCTCTAGCCATTTGCGCAAACGGCTTGCTATCTGCATAATCATTGAAATATCCACTTACAGTACTTACTAACATTAACATGCAGGAAGCCACTCCAATACAATTTAATGGCTCAAGCTAAACATCCCTAAAAAATTATGTTTTTTTACTGCTTAAAATTACTTACTTTAAAATTTACATTTCACTCGTTTTCTTCAAATGCTTACCTTTTAATCCTGACAGCCGCTGCAGCGCTTCCTCCACCCGTCGCAAGCCCTCTCCGCGGGTCCAAAATTACGAATCTGGCTTCCTCTAATCACTTTGTTGCCTCAGGCCATGATTCCTCCGGGGGAGGGAAAGTCGTGATTGGAGGAAGCTGGATTCGTCATTTCTGACGTATGAAGAGGCTTCCGACAGCTGGGGGAATCGCTGGAGCAGCTGTGAAGATTAAAAGGTAAGTATTTGAAGAAATCAAGTGAAATGTAAATTTTGATGAATTAAAGTGCCCTTGTTTTTAATAGGATTATTAAAAATTGTGCACCGATTCATCTGAATTGACATTCAGTTTAAGCAACATTGAAATTTACATTACTCCTATTATAACATTTTCTTCGTTCTCTTGTTATCTTTTTTTGAAAAGGCGGGAATCGAAGCTAAGGAAAGCGCTTGTTGCAAGCGCAACCCAGATGCTGAACCAAAATATGGACCAGCTCCTTAGCTTAGATTCCTGTTTTTTTTTTTTTTTTTTTTTTAAATAAAGATAGCAAGAGAACAAAGAAAATTTGATAATAGGAGTGAATTCAAAAGTTGCTAATCTGAATTATGGAAAACAAAATGTGGGTATAGTGTCCTTTAATAGTTCAGAATTTGCAAAGTATGACCATGACATTTCTAAAGTGTTTTTAGCTCAGTATTAGATAACAAATTGTTGCTTTACAACATCTGTACTATAAACTATGTATAAACATCTTACTTTGAAAAATAAATATTTTACTATTACAAGCACTAGTGTTAATTTTAGTTATTTTATTTAAAAAAATGTATAAATAAATAAAGGATTGACAGATTTCATGGTAAATTATATGTTACAACTAGGCCAGAGTAATAGGTATATTGTAGTGCACATATAGGTATATTGTAGTGAATATAGGCATATTGTAGTGCACATAAAGGCATATTGTTGTGCACATAGGCATATTGTAGTGCACATAGGCATCTTGTAATGCACATAGGCATCTTGTAGTGCACATAGGCATCTTGTAGTGCACATAGGCATCTAGTAGTGCACATAGGCATCTTGTAGTGCACATAGGCATCTTGTAGTGCACATAGGTATATTGTAGTGCACATAGGTATATTGTAGTGCATACATATAGGTATATTGTAGTGCACATAGGTATATTGTAGTGCATATAGGTGTATTGTAGTGCATATAGGTGTATTGTAGTGCACATATAGGTATATTGTAGTGCACATAGGTATATTGTAGTGCATATAGGTGTATTGTAGTGCACATATAGGTATATTGTAGTGCATATAGGTATATTGTTGTGCACATAGGCATATTGTTGTGCACATAGGCATATTGTTGTGCACATAGGCATATTGTTGTGCATATATAGGTATATTGTAGTGCATATAGGTATATTGTTGTGCATATAGGCATATTGTTGTGCATATAGGCATATTGTAGTACACATAGGCATAGTGTAGTACACATAGACATATTGTAGTGCATATAGGTATATTGTACTGCATATAGGTATATTGTAGTGCATATAGGTATATTGTAGTGCACATAGATATATTGTTGTGCACATAGGCATATTGTAGAGGATATAGGTATAGTGTAGTGCATAGAGACATATTGCAGTGCACATAGGCATATTGTAAAATATTTAATGAAAACAATTGCCTCTCTTTATATGGAAATTAAAAACATGGCAGGGGAGGGGAGGGGCATATGAGGCTGGGTGGTATGAGCACAGGAGGTGGGAAGGACAATAGGGTGAAGGAGGTGCAAATAAGGTAGGTTGGTGGAGCAAAAAGGGGGTGGGGGCCCAGTCACACTTTTGCCCAGGGGCTCTGGTTGGTCTCAGTCCGCCCCTGAGGGGGACCCTGAAGTATTTCAGGATGAAAATGCAGCCCTGAAATCAAACCAGCAAATGCCATATGCTGTGGATATGCAGGTGTCTAACGATGTTGTAATCCCTGCTGGGGCTGATAAATTCCTCTTATCCTTACAGGTAAAAAGAGGTCAGAAATTCAGAACTTCTGAAACACTAATATGCATCTCCCATAGAATGCAAAATCTGGGTATAACAATGACCCATATGGTATGGAACTATTCCAATACATGTTATTGTGCATAACATGACCCCACAGGATATCACCTTGTCCAAGGGAACTACCATAGGATATGCTCTATAATGCAGTTATTATACTTCCCGGAATAATATAATTGGACTAATACATGAAGGATACTTAACCGAAGAACAGTTAATAGAACAATCATTTGCATCTATGCCAGAGGGGTTATTTACAATTCAGTCTATTTATCCCTTCAGTTTAGAGGAAGGCATCTGTAAAATTGAAGAAGCCTCGGTAGTATCTGATCAGCCGATCAAAGAGCAAGAGTACCCCAATAACCAGAATCATGGGGGCATTGTAAATTATAATCAAGGGGATCTCACCTCTAGGTTGGAAGAAGCCTATGAGATAGGACAGCCTGAAATCTTTCCAGGATTTCAGCAAATAGTCGAAGAGCAAATCGCCTTAGCTAATGGCTGTTCCAGTGATGATGAACGCCGACAGCTACGAGAATTTCTGATGGAGTACAAGGATATTTTTGCTAGGGATTCTTATGACTGTGGGACTACAGACCTGCACATTGCAAGAATCCAAACAGATCCTGATGCACCACCTGTCTTTGTTAAACAATACAGACTTCCTTTAGCCTCATATGATTTTCTTGCAGAAATCATAAGGAACCTGGAAGAAAGGGGTATCATCAGAGAGGTGCACAGCTCATATAACAATCCTATTCTAGGTGTTCTTAAGCACAATGGGCAATGATGTTTGTGTGCTGACTTAAGACAGCAAAACAAACGAGTATACATGGTACATGAAGTTACTTCTGAAAGGTTAAATCCTCAGAAGAAAAAGGTGGAAGCTATAATAAATTCTAAGACCCCGACTAACTTAAAGGAATTAAGATCATTCCTGGGTATGAAATTGTTCTCGCAAATGTATTGATAATTATACAGAATTAGCTAAACCACTGCTACTTCTCCTAAAGAAAGATGTGAAATGGCACTGGAGTGAGGCTCAAGAGACAGCCATCAGAGAGCTGAAGAGAAAACTCACTCAAGCACCTTGCTTAGCGTACCCTGAGGGGGGTAAACCTTTCTACTTAGAGACAGGTTACAAAGCAAAGTCATTGCTTATGTGAGCAAAACTTTATCCCCCAGTAGAAATAAAATTTAGTGATTGCAAAAAAGCCCTCTAATCTACTGTATGGGCTCTACAAAATTTCTGCAGCTATATACAGGGCAAAAAAAATTATTGTAGAAACGGCCCACCAGCCATTGCTATATCTGCTAAGTGAGAGAATAAGCATAACAGCTTGGACTCTTTCCTTACAAGGCTGGCCTTTAGAAATTCGCTATAAACAAAATAAAAAGAATCCAGTCACACAGGGGCTTGCTGAGCTCCATTACTGTACTGCTAAAGATCATGGGGAAGAGTTATTAGAAGATGATTTCCTAGAGGAACAATTGCTTTCCCCAAATAAAATATACGAGGACCAGTGTCAAACATTACCTTGGGTATATATTGATGGTTGTTCTTACCATGCCACTATTGATAATGAGCGCAGATTAGTCACCAGCATTGGTATAACTTGGGCAAATGGATTCCCAAATATTTCAGTAGGCTTCAACATTGGACCAGTATCCAGTCAAGTAGCTGAACTAACTGCTGTTATAAAAACCATTGAAATGGCTATTGAACAAGGTATTCATGAATATGTGATCATTACTGACTCAAATTATGTGTGTGACAGTTTTGTTAAATACCTGCCAACTTGGAAAAGAAATGGCATGCAGAAAACTAACAACAAACCAGTCAAACATGGCAAGTTGTTCTGCGAGATTGATAAGTTAGTGGTGTCCAATGATTTAACCATACATTGGAAAAAGACCAAGGGTCATTCCAGAATTCAAGGTCCTGATAAGGAAGGCAATGATCTTGCAGATTCATTAGCCAAACAAGGAGCCATAACTGGAGAACTCCTTAATATTGACCACTTAATGGGTGCAATTCAGGTAGAAGCCATTACCAGAAACCAGGCTAAACAACAAGATGAGCCTAACCTGGTACAATGAAGTCAGGATTCTCCTAGTGAGGACCTGATCACTAGGCAAAAAGAAGACCCCATTATAGGCATCTTCTATAAACACATAGAAGATCCTGAAAACAACCCCATCTCAAAAGAAGGCTGTATTGGCAAGGAAGATCTTAGAATCTTAATGAAATCCAAATCACAATTTAAATTACAGGATGGTTTGTTAATTAGGACCTCCAAAACAAGCATCCAGCAATGGGTGGTACCTACCAAGTTCAGAGGTCTCATGCTTCAACATGCCCATGATGCTTCCACATCTGGCCATTGTGGTGCCAAGTTAACATATGAAATATTGTGTGACTACGCCTTTTGGAAGCATATGTTGAAGGATGTTCAAACCTACTGTCAGGGTTGTTTAATCTGTCCACAGTTTCAACCCATTGCACCAATGCACAGAGCGCTATTGCAGAAAAGAGGGATGGTAATGCCATGGTCAGATATACAAATTGATTTTATTGGTCCAGTAACTAGATCATCAAGAGGTAACAGTTAAATGTTAACAGTGACATGCCTATTCACCAAATGGGTAGAGTGCATCAGTGCACCTAACAATAGTGCTGAAACATGCGCAGCATTGCTCATCAACCATGGGTTTTCCAGATTTGGTTTACCCCAGAGAATCCAATCCAATCAGGGAACCCACTTCAATAGCGAAGTGATGACCAAAATGTGGGAAATACTAGGGGTTAAAAGGAAGCTCCATATTGCATATAGAGCTGTCTCTAGTGGTGGTGTAGAGCATTACAACCAGTTCATTGTGAAAATCCTCAAGAAGTTTGTGAGTGAAACAGGTAAAGCTGGGATATAAAATTACCTCTAGTCCTAATGGCATTAAGAGCAACTCCAAGTAGTGCTACTAAGATGTCCCCTTTCGAATTGATGACTGGTAGAAGAATGGTTCTACCTCAACATCTATTGTACCATACATCAGACCAAAACTTAATAAATGCCGCTACTACACATCAATATGTGAAGAACTTAAGGAAGCATCTGCAATATGCCTTTGCATTTGCTCAAAGGAACATAGAGAAGGCCGTTAAAACCTATTATGATCTCAAAACTTTCAAAAAGGAATATGAAATTAATGATAAAGTTTATCTTTATAATTTTGGAAGAGATCAGCTTAAGGAGAAGAAATTTCTTCCATCATGGAAGGGTCCTTTAGTCATTACTGACAAAATATCTCCTGTAATATCTTGCCTATAAAATTAGGATCCCTAAAAATTATACCTTTATGGATAAATGGGTTCATATTAATCAGATGCGAGCGTCCCATCCTAACTCCCAACTACAAGCCATAGAGGGAGAATGATGGACTCTTTTCATAATAAGACTGTATATAATGCATATAATGTAAATACCCTCACCAATTACATGGGTTTTCAGTCAATTTCCAATACATGTGTCCTACATATATTGAAAATTGAAAGGGGGAACTATGTCATATAAAAGGTGCCTTTCATAGCTGAGAGTATCTTCTTAAACAAAAAAAGTTATATACTTACCATAAGACACCCATCCACATATAGCAGACAGCCAAACCAGTACTTAAACATATCAGCAGAGGTAATGGTAGAGGAGTATAATGTCGATCTGTAAAGGGAAACAGCAGATGAATCCCTGACCGAATTTACAGAGAGCCTTATGTATAGATTTCCCATAGGTGAAAACATGGTATAATCAAGCAATACTCCCTTCACATCCCTCAGACAAACACTGTACTTAGAGAGGAACTGGGCTTCAATATGCTTAAAAGCGCCTTTCACTGAAGAAATCAAGCTCATCATGCTTCACCACCTTCTAAGGAGGCAAAGTTTTAAAAAACAGGAACCCTGCAGCTCCAAAGTGGTACTTAACTGATCTGATTACCCTCTTTGTAAGAGTTAACACACATTTTTTGCTTTAGCCTGTCCATTTGATTACTGCAATGCTGGTCCTAATACAGATGAAATATAAGGATGATTATGCAATTCAAAATTATTTTCGGGCTATTTTATTCACAGTAAACAGTATGAACCCCATGAAGGGTACAGGGAGGCAATAGGTCAAGGGTCAGAGATTAATTATGTTGGAGCATCCCCAAACAATGTCCCTAAATGATACACGCTGACCAATGGAGGGTTACTGTTAAAAGTGAGCCTTACCAGAAAGTAAGACTACAAGCCATAGCCTCATGGGATCTATTCCAGAAGAAATGTGAGTATGACTGGGGCCTGCATGACAATATTTGAAACCGATCACAGGTTTATTTTACTAAAAAGGTTTTTTTTCCCTTATCTTTACAAATTATTCAGACTGGAGCAGAGTTACAGCTTATGCTTTTATAACTCAAATATATATAGAAAGAACATTTAGGAGTAAGGGAAAGAAAAAAGATAGATAGATGATAGATAGATTGATTGATTGATTGATTGATTGATTGATTGATAGATAGATAGATAGATAGATAGATAGATAGATAGATAGGGGAGCACACTGAAAGCATGTTGGTGTACGTTTTATTTGTTCAAAAAAGCAAAAAAACTGCATGCTATCAGTACTGAAGTACACCACAAGCATATGGGAGAGATGTTGTTTAAAGGCAGAATAATGAAGAAATGAGGTTGAGAGGCAGACAGACTAAATAGTATATGTATGTTAGAGGCAGACAGACTAAATATTATATGTATGTTAGAGGCAGACAGACTAAATATTATATGTATGTTACAGGCAGACAGACTAAATAGTATATGTATGTTACAGGCAGACAGACTAAATAGTATATGTATGTTAGAGGCAGACAGACTAAATATTATATGTATGTTACAGGCAGACAGACTAAATATTATATGTATGTTAGAGGCAGACAGACTAAATAGTATATGTATGTTAGAGGCAGACAGA
Organism: Bombina bombina; assembly: GCF_027579735.1. NCBI lineage: Eukaryota > Metazoa > Chordata > Amphibia > Anura > Bombinatoridae > Bombina > Bombina bombina. Next base: position 1,194,800,726 of record NC_069499.1, on the reverse strand, counting down.
CTAAATAGTATATGTATGTTAGAGACAGACAGACTAAATAGTATATGTATGTTAGAGGCAGACAGACTAAATATTATATGTATGTTAGAGGCAGACAGACTAAATAGTATATGTATGTTAGAGGCAGACAGACTAAATAGTATATGTATGTTAGAGGCAGACAGACTAAATAGTATATGTATGTTAGAGGCAGACAGACTAAATAGTATATGTGTGTTAGAGGCAGACAGACTAAATATTATATGTATGTTAGAGGCAGACAGACTAAATATTATATGTATGTTAGAGGCAGACAGACTAAATATTATATGTATGTTAGAGGCAGACAGACTAAATATTATATGTATGTTAGAGGCAGACAGACTAAATAGTATATGTATGTTAGAGGCAGACAGACTAAATATTATATGTATGTTAGAGGCAGACAGAGGTATATTGTGTGTAATGTTTGGGACAGGCAATGTCAGAGAGGTAATTATTTTGTTTGCTTGTGTTTTTTATTTAGTCAATAACACAAAGTTTATTCTATCTCAGATAAAATGCTTATACCGTTTTTTTGTTTGTTTTTTCAAATATATATATATATATATATATACATATATTATTATTATTATTTTAAAAGGACATCTGAAAGAATCTGCTCTATATATAGGTTATAAACAGTTTGAGACGTTCTGTTTAACAAATATCCCAGGATAAGTATTGTGAGAGATTAAACATTCGACCTCATTCTGTGAATTGGCATTGCCCGGTTATTTCCCTTCCATATTAATCCTGCCAGAGATTAGATTTCCCTACAGGATTTATGTTGCAGGGCAGATCAGACTGAGAGCCACAGGAAACATTACACAGTTGATGCAAGAGATGAGAAACTCTCATCCCCTTACATACATAGCAAGAAAAAGGTGTGTAAATCAGCCAAAAAAATGGATAATGGAAAAGGTGAACGGATGGAAAAAGAGGCGTATGTATGTGGAGGGTGAAATAAAAGCATGGATAATAGTGAGAAAGGGATAGATGGATGGGGATAGAGGGGTAAAGATAAAATGATAATAGCAATTCAACTGATTACAGTAGATGTAGAGAAAAATGAGGATGGATCTTTATGGTTATGAATTGATAGATAGCTGAATATACCAATTAAGGGACTGAGAACATACAGATATAGAACAGGACAGAGGAAGACATGTAAATTGCCTGCAACAAAAGATAAGTGTTTAGGAGGAGGTTTTATAGGTAGAGATGAATTGCAAGGGAAAAGCAGTAGAAAGAATTAACAGACAGATTTAGGATCTAATAGGAATACCAATGGATAGCAATGGATGGATGGAATAAGAGATAAAATATGGACAAATAGACTAATTAACTAACAAATAGATGAATAGGGGAAGGGACTAATTAGTAAATTAATACTAGAGACTAAATGATAACTAGAGGTAGGGTTAAATGGATGGAAAATAAAATAGTAGATACATTAATGGAAGACAGGAGTCAGAAAGGATAAAAGGAGGGCAGAGAACTATAGACAGATGTTAAGACAGATGCAAAATAAGGAGAAATTGATTTGTGTGGATTGATTATTGATAGTGATAGATACACTGAGAAAAAGCAAGATATATGCTGGGATAAAGAGAAAAATGTAAAGGGAGGTCTCTATGGGTATACAGTAAGTGAAACAAGCAAAGTGAGGAAGAGATTTATAGACAAAGAAGATTGATGCATAAATGGAGGAAGAGATACAGTACATGGGGAATTAATAGATAGATAAAGAAACACAGCGTATGCAGATGCAAAGAGAGAAAGACAGACAGACAGATACCAATTGCAAAAAGTGCCAGAATAGGAGGTGATAAATCTGGTGCACCCACAATAAACAAAGAGATGCTTGCATCAATGGAAGTAAGGAAGGGCATGATTAACAGAGTAGAGGAACTGAATAAGTAACAGAATCAGAGAGGAATAGACAGAAGGTGAGATAGGGTGTGTAGAAGGAGGGGTGGCAGATAGAGGGCAGAAAGGAAGGGAGAAAGAGTAAATATTTAGACAACAGTGCCATAGAGCTTACACAAACATTCTGAAAATATAAAATGTTAAAGTGGATATGCAATTAGTATTACATTAAAGGGACAGTGTCAAATTAATTTTCCCTTAACGTGTTTCCAATGACTTGTAATACTAGCTGCAGAGTTTAAAATATATAGGAAATTGCTTCTTGTGGTTACTTTATATACGAAATAGCTATATTTATGGAAACCACAGCCCAATCAAATGGACTGATTTTGCAATGAGAGCAGACTCTGTTACCTTATCTCTCTATATTTACACAAATGTATCATTATCTTAAAGGTCACTGTATACACAGTGAGACCAATACTTCTCTAAAGCTCTGTGGTCTGCCGAGATTCTATAAGAAGCTATATCAGTACTATAAGGCTCCTCAGGGAATGATCTAAAGGCAATTTCTACCTTGAGAATTGTGTATCTCACTAAGGAGAGTTCCCTAATTTTATAAATATGAAGCAGAGGCTCTTTATAATAAAGTGCTCAATAAAATAACCTGATCATTTCTCTCCAGTTTTTGAGAACAGGGCTCTTAAAAGTAAAATGAAATTTCTTCTAAACCTTTTCTAAAACTAATACTTGAGCACTGAAATTTTTAGTATAGGTGGGGATAACCCGCTATTTCAAATGACAAATTAAAGGTAAATTAGGTATTTGTAAACAATTTAATACACTCCAGCTGGTAAAATAGATATTTGGGAACACATTGAAGCAAGAGAGAACAAATTGCAGCACAGTGTCTCTTTAATTGTTTAAATGAATGTTATTGTCTTGAATAATATACTTTGCTCAATAAAACTTTTTATTTTTTTTCTTTAATTTGAAAGATTTTATTTTACCCCAGTACATTTGTGTAAAAGTTGAGTTATTTCATAAGTTTATAAAGTTTGTAAAACCCTCACCTGTCTTATCTGTTTATCTATAGTAATATTCTATATCTTTTACTACATTATGCATAATTATTTTTATATCTATGGTACTGAACAATTTTACAATGCGACTGTGTAGTTTTTTTTTTATACAGTTGTAGATGTTAATCCTTTGGCTGCAGAAATGTTTATCATTGTCTTCTAGCCAAAGTATTAGATACATTTACTATTGACATGCATTGTTTAATTGCTCCCAGTGACTGGGAAACATTAAAGAAATGATACTAATACTTTATTAATTAAACATCTATATTGTAGCTAATCTTTATAATTGTTTATTTAGGTTCCCAGAAGTATCTGAAGTGGAAATAAAACACTGTATGAGAGACAGAAGAAAGGCATTGAGTTCACTATGAGATTGGAATTCAAGGGGGTCATTTAAGAGTTGCCCTCATCATGCATTCACTGTTTGCCGTCCTGCTACTAATCACTTCTTCTTCATCTAATCCATCGCAGACTTGCCCAGATTTATGTTTGTGCTATGATTCTTCTAATTTAGTAGAATGTAGAGGGCAGGAACTGGCCACTGTCCCACATGGCCTCCCCCACAGTACATGGATGTTGGACTTTCGACATAATAACCTTAGTCGACTGGAGCCTGACTATTTCCATGCTTTGTGGTCCCTCCGCATCCTCCTCTTGTCAGACAATTGCATTGAGATAGTATCCCCTAAATCTTTCCGTTCCCTGGGCTTCTTAGAACGCTTAGACCTTTCTTATAATCTCATAGCCAGTTTGCCCAATGACTTTTCCAGGGGGCTGGGATCCCTGCGAGAGCTAAGAGTCCCTTCAAATCGACTAACTTCCCTAAACTATGAGAGTCTTCGTCACCTGGAAAGCCTTGAAAAGTTGGATCTCAGTCAAAACTATTTAAGCTCAATGGAACATGGGTTATTTAGAGGTCTTTCGAGACTTCGTCACCTCCACCTACAGTCCAACCTACTTGATGAAATAAGAGGTGGTTACTTCTTTATGTTGCAGAACCTGGAACTGTTGAACCTGTCTGATAACAATATCAGTGGTATTGCTGTAGAGTCCTTTACATCTCTTCACTCACTCAGACTTCTATCTCTCTCTGAAAACCAACTGAGTCACTTGAAATTTAAGACTTTCCTCAACCTGCAAACTTCCAGCACTCATATTCAGGTGTCGGGTAACCCCTGGATGTGTGACTGTGACCTTCAGAGGGTGTTTGGCAAGATCACCAGTGTCAGGCACCTTCATATAGATGATTATGACAATCTCACTTGTGAAGGACCACCACAACTCTCAGGGGCAGCACTCGCCTCAGTAGACAACCAGCTGTGTGTGGCTGAAACCGCTACAGTCTTGGTTATTACCATTACTGTTTTGGTGACAGTCATTGCTGCCATTGTAATGGCAGAGAGAAATCGCAAGAAGAACCAAGAGAAGAATTGGAATGAACCAGATGGGCCTTTTGAAACCCAAGACAAATAACACCTTGATTCAAGCTTTGATACCTGAAGGACTTAAAATTATATTGAATATTAGTTATACATAAATATATATTTCATGCCAGCTTTAAAGGGACAGTCTACACCAGAATGTTTATTGTTTAAAAAGATAGCTAATCCCTTTATTACCTATTCCCCAGTTTTGCATAACCAACACAGTTATATTAATATTTGTTTTATCTATGTGATTACCTTGTATCTAAGCCTCCGCAGACCCGTATTTCAGTGCTTTTGACAGACATACAGTTTAACCAATCAGTGCAGATCCTAAATAACTCCACGGGAGTAAGCACAATGTTATCTATATGACACATATGATCTATTACTGTCTAGCTGTGAAAGACTTTCAAAATGCTCTGAGCTAAGAGGCAGTTTTCAACTGTTTTAAAAATCAGTTTGAGCCTACCTAGGTTTAGCTTTTAAAATATACCACCAAGGAAACAAAGCAAATTTGATGATAAAAGTAATTGGAAAGTTGTTTAAAATTACATGCCCTATCTGAATCATGAAAGTTTAATTTTGACTAGACTGTCCCTTTAACCTGTTTTTCATGGTTAAACTGATCTCCCTTAATAAAAAAAATAACAATAACAGTAATAACTTCAATTATTTTGAAAGCGCTATCATATTAGACAGCACTATCACACAGGTACATTATCACTGAGTAAACTAAGCAAAATATGGTTACACAACTAATTAAAGGGTAGACGGCCTTGCCCGTTGACTACCATTTTATATGTAACAACTTTCACAAGGTGATCTACTGGATAAGTGAGTGTGTGAGCTTATACACTGTCATTTCTCTTGTTTGTTTATTTTTTTTATTTTTTTACTGTTTCCTTTATTTTCAAAATACATAATAAACTTGAGACAAAATGCGTTTTCATCATGCAGGACAGTCATCTATGACAATATTATTAACAAAAGATAATATATCCCAGAGTACATCATCCAGTACAATAAAAAAAAAATATATATAATAACAAAATACATAATCTGACACATCTCTGGTCAGGAAAAAAACAAACAAAAGGGAAATAAACTACCAACCTCCCTCTCTCCCTCCTCCCCGCGCCCCTAACCTCATCTGGCGATAATCTCTCTTGCAGTTTGTAATGTTTAACTTAAAGGTTATCTATCTCCCATTGTTGTAAAAGTTTAGATGAACTAAGCGGGGGGAGTATTTGATTTCCTTCCACCGCTGGTAAATATTTAATAAAACACTCCCATTTTGATAATAATTTAGCCACATATGTCTCTCCGGATCTGCACGGGCTGTATTGTTCCAAAATAATTGATCTTTCAGAGTCAAAAATCATGATTAAAGTGGAAGGTTTTGTATTTTTCCATGTCCTAAAAATCAAATTACGACCCAAAATTATACTTATATTGAGTAATTTAATTTTAGATCCCCACAATTTGCCATTACAGAGAAATATAATATCATAAATGGAAAACTTTCTTCCTTAGAAATTCAACTCAAACAAAATTGTAATTTAGCCCAAAGATATCTTGTTTTAGGGCAGTCAAAGATATAATGATTTAAGTTTGCATCAGGTAGCTGACATTTTGCACATACTAGAACCTTAGTTTTGGACCATTTATTTATCCGATAGGGGGTTAAATATACCTGATGTAATAGTTTTAGATGAGATTCCTTTCTGTCCATTGAGGTTGTTGCTTTTTCCATTCTAGACAAGCTTTGTTTAATAAGAGTAGGGGAAGCTCCAAGTAAATCTGTTTTTACCTATTTTGTTGAGAGCAAAGAAAGCTTTTAAAAATAAATCAGGCAGAATCATCTGTCTTCGCATTTACTTACTATTATAATTTTCTAGGGAATTAGTCTCAGTATTATAGACTGATAGCAAAATGGGCAATTGAATATCTATTTACAACACAATATATAACATAACAAAAAAAGTCATGAAACAACCTTGTTTCCCAGAAATAAATATATATTATATATATATATATATATTTTTTTTTTTTTTTTTAAATTCCAACACAAACCTGTAACAGTTCTCTCAGTTCTCTCATGATACTTTCCCAGCAATGCACTTTACTTCTACATGTCACGGAAGAAACCCTAATTTCTCAAGGCTCCTATTACAGAATGAATCTCTGCAGGAAAAACAACCATTTTTTGTTTTGTTTTTTTTAAATAATTTTTATTGGTTTTTAATTGCTCATATAATAAACATGAAGACAGAAGCAAACATAAAAGAGCACAATATTATAACATTGTTGTAAATACAAAGAGCAATAAATGAATATATATTATTGCTTTCAATGTCTGTGTCTTCCTTTATAGGATCTTGGCACTTCAGTGTACTGGTTATCTGAATCCAGGTTTCTTGTGTGAACAGCCAGAAATCATTCAATAAAAGGAATATAAGCATTTTATCATGAGCAAATTTGTGCATTCATGTTATGAACAGTTATACTATTTTATTGTTAGCACTTGAATTTTCATAGGATGAAGGTAGAAAGTGGAAGGAAAAAAAAAGGGGGGAAATTTCTCTTTAATTAATGGAGTCTGACTCTTCCTCCCCTTCTATACTAATATTGACTATCCTTCTTCTGGCCTCTGAATACATTATCCAGAATTTCCCATAAAAATTGTTCTTTCTTATTCCATAAATCTTCATTTATTCTATCCATTTGATAATAAGTTATTTTCTGTTTAATTATGTTATAATGAGAAACTTTGGTTGGAAAGAATATTTTTAACTCCTTGTGTGAGGATTTCTTAAATAAATTATACCAGAACAATAGTAACCTTTTATAGGATTCAACCAATACATATCTTAAATAAGTCTGTCTCACTCTGTAACTAACAGCACTTATTAAACCTAATAATAAAAATGTAAGACTAATACTATGGTAATAGTTATTAAGGGAGATATTCAATAATTTGGAACGGGAATCTATATGAGAATAGTGAAGAGAAATAAATACAAACATATTGCTATAATGATCAACTATAAAGAAAAGCCAAATAGGCCGTCGGAGCACATTCTGTCACCACACTCTGTTATGGCTTCCCTAATTACCCTGCGTTCACTTCCCAGAATCCTCAAACTACTGGTCTATCTTCACAAGGATCTAACTACTCCCATCAACCCTCAGATAGCTATCTCTCTCTCTCTTTTGCAAAGTGTCAAGAATATGGAGTTGGTATAGTCTAGGTGTGATATGGTGAATAAGTGGATTAGAATATTAGCTATGTTTTGTGTGAGGGTGTGATATTTTAGAGATCATATTCAGGGTGAAAGTAACAAGAATTAGCCAAGTGTAACAAATACAAATTAAATATAACCTGAAGGCAAAGGAGGTGGAAAGTTGAAGTGATGGCAGTGTTTTTAACAGCAACTAATAGGTAGGCTGAGGAGATCAGTTTTGAGGACACTAAACTGTAGATCATTTTTAGATCAGGGATGGCTAACTGTCAGGTCATGGGCCACATGTGGCCCTCAGCACTAGTTTTTGAAGCAATGAGAAAATTCTGAAATCATTTTTTTTGCCATAGTTTTTATGGCCCCAGGAGCTAAAATGTGGGCTTCGCAGACCTCTGATGGGGGGGGTGCCAAGTTGGTTACAACTCGATAGAACCCTCTATAGGGGTAAATAGCAGATGAAGGGTACCCTTTAGTGTGTGTTTAATAGCCTTAAATGTATATGCAGCCCTAAAGGCTTCTGAAATATTAATCTGTGGCCCCCATGTGTTGGGAAGTCAGCCACCACTGTTTGAATAATACTTAAAGGGACATGAAACCCAAATATTTTCTTTCATGATTTAGATAGAGAATACAATTTTAAACAACTTTCCAATTTACTTAATATTTATTTATATTTATTTTATTTAATTTGCTTCCTTCTCTTGTTATCCTCTGCTGAAAGGTTTATCTAGGCAAGTTCAGAAGCTGCAGAGAACCTAGGATCTAGCTGCTGATTGGTGGCTCAGTATATATACTGATTGTCATTGGCTCACCACTTGTTCAGTTAGAAACCATTAGTGCATTGCTGCTCCTTCAACAAAGCATACCAAGAGAATGAAATAAATTAGATAATAAAAGTAAATTAGAAAGTTTCTCTATACGAATCACAAAAGAAAAATGTTGGTTTTCATGACCCTTTAATAGGCAACTGATGACACAAGTGAGCAAAGAAGAGGACAGCCATTTTGCAAACAGTAGATTTGGCTGTAAACTGTATACAGGTGGTACTGAAACCCACAGAAATTGATTAAAGGATGAAAATGATGTAGACTAAAAAACAAACAAATCCAGATCCTTGTGGTCTTAACAGGGGTGGTAAAGGGGTATAAAATGTACTTGAGAAAGTTATACTGCAAGTATGGTCAGAGAGGAAGGAAGAAAACCACTTGTGGGCTTTGTAAAAAATGGCAAAAGATTTTGATACAGGAAAGGAGGCTGTAATAGTAGTCTCTGTGGGTGATTGGGATTACAAAGGAATAGAATTTGTAGTGAAGAAGTGTGATACATGCTCCTGTTCAAGGTTTCAAATATGTACAGGCAATGCAGAGGTGAGTGAGGATGGTAGCTGGTGAAGGAGGCCAGGTCAAGTATTGACATGAGGAGTAAATTCATGGGAATATGGAGGATCTAAAGAGATTGAACATGTGTGTAAAACTTGTACAAGAATAGGTGAAACGGAAGGCAAAAAGCTGCAAAGGATATGGAACAAGTCATAAAATTAAATGCTAATAAGAGGGTAAAAACATCTTCTTCTGGGGTAGTGCCTGGCAAAGTCTTGTACTGAAAGGAAGATGATAATGAGTAGAGAACATTAAAAACAGAAAACAGATGATTGGGATAATATCTGATATGAGTTTTATGAAGTCATTTCTGTGTAGACAGAATGAGACGAATAGGAACATAACATAATTTTGTAATGTGGAAAGTTAGCTGAAAAGCATATTTGCCCTTATTGCCACTAAACAGTGAGGGGACAATTATGCAGATTACAGGGGATAAGTGCCCTGGGTATGACCATAGTAGGTGGTGGGACAGCAGTATAGTGAAGCTGTGTGTTAAGATATGGTGTTTAGAAAAAACTAATATGAGTTAATGATGAGCAAGATAGTAAAGAGGTGGTTAAGCAAGTTGTCAGTATATTTATGAAAATCTTAGTAGTGCTCTCCAAATAATATATCAGCTTATGGCAGGGTTATAACACAATACAAATAATAATTATCCTTAAAAATAGAAACCCTTAACTAACATGCATCTACTAGAAACCATACAATTAATATAAATACCTGAATTCTTTTATTTAGTTAATATCCATGAACATTTTGAAATATATTTGTAATACCAGAATATGAAACACTATTATACACATTAAAAACAACTATTAAGATATGCTATCCTTCTTACAAACCCAGAAAAAATTACCTTTAAAACCAGCCTTTCATTCAGAGCTGCATTTAAAATATTACAATGAGACTTAAAATAGTAGCTACATACATTCAGCAATATGATTTACAGTGCTAATTTTAACAATAATACAATATACACTTCTATTAAAACATCAGAAATTGCACAGATAACCAATTTAAAATGTAGGATTAGTTTAACAACACATAGGCTATTAAATGGTAGATTAAAATCCAAACTGCTCTCTTTAATCTTTCAACTGTAATTTAAACTGCAGTGACTTATAATTTAACTATAGTCTTACCAATAACCTTGTAAACTTTACCAAATAAACCAATCGATATCCAGTCTCCAATGTTTCTCAACAGTTTCAATTTCACCTCAGAATTTCAAAATTGGGGATATCCGCATATGGAGTCTAAGAGTAGCTGTGTGCTTTAATAATAACCACAGTAGTTATTCCTCCAGGATTAGCCAGCAGCCTCCCTCTCAGTCTCTATGCTTGGGGTTAAATCATCTGATTTTACCCCTCCCCTTTTTTAATCATTATTCATCATTGGTGAGTATTGGAAACGCCCAACGGAAGTCTTGTTTCGGATTGGCCCTTTGCAACTGAACATGGATTGGTTCATCTGGGAATGTATGTTGCCAAGGAGATCCTTGCAACAACCAATCATCTCATGGCTGCAATTCTCGCAACATAACACTGGGTGGCAGCAGACAGCACAACACAGCAATACCATTTCTAAACATTTTAACAACTTAATTATTCACTTAAAATGGTTATTTAATCAGATCATAACTCTCTGCATCAATCCCATACAAACCCCAACTATAGATGTGTAGCACCAGATCATTTTTCTGATTATTCTGATACCAAATATGTTATATTATTAACATTGTATTATATTAAAGCAATTTAATATTGCTAATTATTTTGAATTTTATGGCATTTATATATCTAATATGTTTTCAGAGCCGTGTTTAAACGTTCATAACCATCTAGTATATAATCATATGACATGATTCAGGTATCCCATGCAGGCACTCCATCTGAAAAATAGAAAAATTATGTTACATATAATTAAACCATGGGATTAATACAGTTTGAATCTATTTTTCATATATCTATTCACTGCAGCAATTATTTATTTAATATAAAACGTACGATTTCAACATATATATACATATATGGGTTATTTGAATTATTTCAAACACACATGAACTATTGGCATTGTTCTTCTTTAAAATGTATTTAATTTTACTTAAACTCTAAATACAGTTGTTTTGAATTCACAATGTAAGCCATGTGCTTTCTCTGTGTTATCCTAAACCAGACGCAATGTTTAACATTTTGTATATCTCAGTGTTAGCAACCACACAGTCATTCAACAAACTTGTGCTAATTATCAGCACCTTGGCAGGAAGTCCATATATGAGTAGGTATCCTGATCTATGCATCAAAATGCTTTCTTTTACACAGCAGGAGGTGGGCTTCAAAGGCTATGCTATGGATAGCAGTAAGAATCCCACAGTGCATATGTGAAAAGAGAGTGAGCTTTTGAAAGAGACTGGATATATGTTGGTTTACCTGTATTTATTATTATAAGTATATTGTAATGTGTGCATGAGTGAATTAGGGTGGGAAAGTGATAGACTGAGATTAGGGGAGACATCTCCTGCAGCTCAAAGTAGCAAACTGGAGTGAGAGGAGATAGGAGGCTGATTTATTGTAGTCTGAATGTTTGTTGTGAATTGGCAAATGTTGGTGATACCGATTTCAATATTATGATAACTTCATAAATACTGAGGTGAATAAAAGACAGGAGCGATGGGCCTGTGAGGTATGGTGAGGTGGAAATATTTGTTAAGCAGTCTTAAAGGAATATGAAACCCAACATTTTTTCTTTCATGATTTAGATTGAGCATGTCATTTTAAATAACTTTCATTATCAAACATGCTTTGTTGTCTGTGTATATTTTTTTTAAATACATACCTAGGAAGCCTCAGGAGCAGCATTGCACTACTGGGAGCTAGCTAAACACATCAACTGAGCCAATGACTCTCAGTTGATATGTTTAGCACATCAACTGAGCCAATGACAAAAGGCATATATGTGCAGCTACCAATCAGCAGCTAGCTGCCCGTAGAGCACTTCTGCTCCTGAGGCTACCTGGGTATGCTTTTAAAAAAAGGGTACAAAGGGGGGCGTGGCTAAGAAGCGGCCATGATCGGTCGCACTTCATGAAGCTCCTGGAACAAAACTTGATAATCCGCTGATTATCCTAGCAGAAATAACTAATTTTAGCTCATACCACAAAGATTCAGCTATTTATAATCTGCTAATTCCAACAATACTGAGATTGATCCATATACATCCATTGGGAACTGAACTAGTCAGTTGACAGCTTTCCCTCATGCTACCAACAACCCCCCTCCTCTACGTAATGCAGGTTAGAGCGGCTCTTGATCCGCTGTTAATCTATTTTACTAATATTGCAGCCTATCGTACTGTTTAATCGTCCTGAAAGCCCCCACATCCAAAAACTCGAGATTAAGCGAGTTACTTAAAACACATAGAGATGATGGAACGTAAGGAATTATTCGAAGCAATACAGGCCCCACTGGAAAATCTCGAGAGACAAGTTGATGAGAGTTTTGATAGCCTCTCGACACTCCTACAGCCAGACCTGCAAGAGCAAGTCATACAACAATTACCACAGAGGGAGGATTTACCTGAGGTCTCAAAAACTACAGAGACAAACCTAATCTCCCCATCTGAAGATTAATAAATAATGGGATCGCTAAACTCTACAGCTTCTGGAAATGTGCGGCCCGCTTCCCGGAGCTGGGTATAACTTACCTACCTAATGCCTAGTAAAAGAACACATGTAGCGGATCAACCAAGGCAGAGAAATAGGAGCACAAGTAGTTAGAGTCTCATTGACCCCCCCTAATGCCTCCCAGAATGTTGGAGATTGCAGCTTCGGAGATTTGGTCTGGCTCAACAAGTAAAATCACCAGGCTACCATATGCAAGGAAGACTGCGTTGGTCCAGATAGTGGAGTTAGCAGCATGGCACTTAGCTTCCAGATCTCATAAGACCGTAGAGGACTGTCATTGCAATAAGACACATAGAATCCTTAACACCTTAATGAAAGTTGATGTGGGCTAAATGTATTATGAACAGAGAGTGGCTGTATTTAATTTTTGGAGACAGAAAGAAGAGAGCGCCTAATGGTGATACAGCGGAATCAGCTGTATTGGAAAAAGTAGAGTTTATTCAGAGCAATACAACGTGTTTCTCGGCCATTATGCTCTTTGGCCGTTTTATCAGGTAATGTACATTACATTACCTGATGAAACGGCCAAAGAGCATAACGGCCGAGAAACGCGTTGTATTGCTCTGAATAAACTCTACTTTTTCCAATACATCTGATTCTGCTGTAATTGTATACAGTTACTATGCCCAAATAACTGCCAGTTTTTTTCTTACACTGGTCTTATTGAGACCTCATGGATCGTCTTTGCAGGCACTGTGTGACGTCAGTGTGCAGCCCTCTGGAACCACCTGTGAAGCTGATTACCTGTTCCATACACGCCGAATCGATTCGCACACGCTGTGTGCAGAGGGATTTCACCTATTGCAGCTACCAGGACCAGTCGGCTCCCACTTTTGGCAGATAACAGGTAGGATCTATCCCCCAGCGTACTGACTGCTGTAAAAGGTCAGCCTGCTCGTATACACTAACTGTTAGTGCCAACTCTTTTGTGAGTACCTTTCCACTGTTTGCTGTTCCCCCTGGGCTTTTCACTTACCAGTATGATATCACACCATTAGGCGCTCTCTTCTTTCTGTCTCCATTTCTTAAATCATCCGACTTACTACCGGCCTCAAAGAGGAGCTGCCTTCATTTCTGAATTTGTTTGGTGATTGCACCAATTTTCTTTGAACACTCACACTCAGAACCTATCTGTTCCGTTTTTTTCTACTGAACATTTGTTGTTCTCTTTTTTATTGAATTATCCAACAAATCTTTTTTACACTACCGATCCAGGTTGTAATTACCGGACTTTATTACTTTACTATCTGGGACAAACATATCATTGGATATTTCATTGCTTTATTATTTTTGAACACAAAAAACATAATTTATGTAAGAACTTACCTGATAAAGTCATTTCTTTCATATTAGCAAGAGTCCATGAGCTAGTGACGTATGGGATATACATTCCTACCAGGAGGGGCAAAGTTTCCCAAACCTCAAAATACCTATAAATACACCCCTCACCACACCCACAATTCAGTTTAACGAATAGCCAAGAAGTGGGGTGATAAGAAAAAAGTGCGAAAGCATATAAAATAAGGAATTGGAATAATTGTGCTTTATACAAAAAAATCATAACCACCACAAAAAAGGGCGGGCCTCATGGACTCTTGCTAATATGAAAGAAATGAATTTATCAGGTAAGTTCTTACATAAATTATGTTTTCTTTCATGTAATTAGCAAGAGTCCATGAGCTAGTGACGTATGGGATAATGATTACCCAAGATGTGGATCTTTCCACACAAGAGTCACTAGAGAGGGAGGGATAAAATAAAGACAGCCAATTCCTGCTGAAAATAATCCACACCCAAAATAAAGTTTAATGAAAAACATAAGCAGAAGATTCAAACTGAAACCGCTGCCTGAAGTACTTTTCTACCAAAAACTGCTTCAGAAGAAGAAAATACATCAAAATGGTAGAATTTAGTAAAAGTATGCAAAGAGGACCAAGTTGCTGCTTTGCAAATCTGATCAACCGAAGCTTCATTTCTAAACGCCCAGGAAGTAGAAACTGACCTAGTAGAATGAGCTGTAATCCTCTGAGGCGGAGTTTTACCCGACTCAACATAGGCAAGATGAATTAAAGATTTCAACCAAGATGCCAAAGAAATGGCAGAAGCTTTCTGGCCTTTTCTAGAACCGGAAAAGATAACAAAAAGACTAGAAGTCTTTCGGAAAGATTTAGTAGCTTCAACATAATATTTCAAAGCTCTAACAACATCCAAAGAATGCAATGATTTCTCCTTAGAATTCTTAGGATTAGGACATAATGAAGGAACCACAATTTCTCTACTAATGTTGTTGGAATTCACAACTTTAGGTAAAAATTCAAAAGAAGTTCGCAACACCGCCTTATCCTGATGAAAAATCAGAAAAGGAGACTCACAAGAAAGAGCAGATAATTCAGAAACTCTTCTGGCAGAAGAGATGGCCAAAAGGAACAAAACTTTCCAAGAAAGTAATTTAATGTCCAATGAATGCATAGGTTCAAATGGAGGAGCTTGAAGAGCCCCCAGAACCAAATTCAAACTCCAAGGAGGAGAAATTGACTTAATGACAGGTTTTATACGAACCAAAGCTTGTACAAAACAATGAATATCAGGAAGAATAGCAATCTTTCTGTGAAAAAGAACAGAAAGAGCAGAGATTTGTCCTTTCAAGGAACTTGCGGACAAACCCTTATCTAAACCATCCTGAAGAAACTGTAATATTCTCGGTATTCTAAAAGAATGCCAAGAAAAATGATGAGAAAGACACCAAGAAATATAAGTCTTCCAGACTCTATAATATATCTCTCTAGATACAGATTTACGAGCCTGTAACATAGTATTAATCACAGAGTCAGAGAAACCTCTTTGACCAAGAATCAAGCGTTCAATCTCCATACCTTTAAATTTAAGGATTTGAGATCCTGATGGAAAAAAGGACCTTGAGACAGAAGGTCTGGTCTTAACGGAAGAGTCCACGGTTGGCAAGAGGCCATCCGGACAAGATCCGCATACCAAAACCTGTGAGGCCATGCCGGAGCTACCAGCAGAACAAACGAGCATTCCTTCAGAATCTTGGAGATTACTCTTGGAAGAAGAACTAGAGGCGGAAAGATATAGGCAGGATGATACTTCCAAGGAAGTGATAATGCATCCACTGCCTCCGCCTGAGGATCCCGGGATCTGGACAGATACCTGGGAAGTCTCTTGTTTAGATGAGACGCCATCAGATCTATTTCTGGAAGTTCCCACATTTGAACAATTTGAAGAAATACCTCTGGGTGAAGAGACCATTCGCCTGGATGCAACGTTTGGCGACTGAGATAATCCGCTTCCCAATTGTCTATACCTGGGATATGAACCGCAGAGATTAGACAGGAGCTGGATTCCGCCCAAACCAAAATTCGAGATACTTCTTTCATAGCCAGAGGACTGTGAGTCCCTCCTTGATGATTGATGTATGCCACAGTTGTGACATTGTCTGTCTGAAAACAAATGAACGATTCTCTCTTCAGAAGAGGCCAAAACTGAAGAGCTCTGAAAATTGCACGGAGTTCTAAAATATTGATCGGTAATCTCACCTCCTGAGATTCCCAAACTCCTTGTGCCGTCAGAGATCCCCACACAGCTCCCCAACCTGTGAGACTTGCATCTGTTGAAATTACAGTCCAGGTCGGAAGCACAAAAGAAGCCCCCTGAATTAAACGATGGTGATCTGTCCACCACGTTAGAGAGTGTCGAACAATCGGTTTTAAAGATATTAATTGAGATATCTTTGTGTAATCCTTGCACCATTGATTCAGCATACAGAGCTGAAGAGGTCGCATGTGAAAACGAGCAAAGGGGATCGCGTCCGATGCAGCAGTCATAAGACCTAGAATTTCCATGCATAAGGCTACCGAAGGGAATGATTGTGACTGAAGGTTTCGACAAGCTTCAATCAATTTTAGACGTCTCTTGTCTGTTAAAGACAGAGTCATGGACACTGAATCTATCTGGAAACCCAGAAAGGTTACCCTTGTCTGAGGAATCAAAGAACTTTTTGGTAAATTGATCCTCCAACCATGATCTTGAAGAAACAACACAAGTCGATTCGTATGAGATTCTGCTAAATGTAAAGACTGAGCAAGTACCAAGATATCGTCCAAATAAGGAAATACCACAATACCCTGTTCTCTGATTACAGACAGAAGGGCACCGAGAACCTTTGAAAAAATTCTTGGAGCTGTAGCTAGGCCAAACGGTAGAGCCACAAACTGGTAATGCTTGTCCAGAAAAGAGAATCTCAGGAACTGATAGTGATCTGGATGAATCGGAATATGCAGATATGCATCCTGTAAATCTATTGTGGACATATAATTCCCTTGCTGAACAAAAGGCAAGATAGTCCTTACAGTTACCATCTTGAACGTTGGTATCCTTACATAATGATTCAATATTTTTAGATCCAGAAATGGTCTGAAGGAATTCTCCTTCTTTGGTACAATGAAGAGATTTGAATAAAACCCCATCCCCTGTTCCGGAACTGGAACTGGCATAATTACTCCAGCCAACTCTAGATCTGAAACACAATTCAGAAATGCTTGAGCTTTCACTGGATTTACTGGGACACGGGAAAGAAAAAATCTCTTTGCAGGAGGTCTCATCTTGAAACCAATTCTGTACCCTTCTGAAACAATGTTCTGAATCCAAAGATTGTGAACAGAATTGATCCAAATTTATTTGAAAAAACGTAACCTGCCCCCTACCAGCTGAGCTGGAATGAGGGCCGCACCTTCATGTGGACTTAGAAGCAGGCTTTGCCTTTCTAGCAGGCTTGGATTTATTCCAGACTGGAGATGGTTTCCAAACTGAAACTGCTCCTGAGGACGAAGGATCAGGCTTTTGTTCTTTGTTGAAACGAAAGGAACGAAAACGATTATTAGCCCTGTTTTTACCTTTAGATTTTTTATCCTGTGGTAAAAAAGTTCCTTTCCCACCAGTAACAGTTGAGATAATAGAATCCAACTGAGAACCAAATAATTTGTTACCCTGGAAAGAAATGGAAAGTAGAGTTGATTTAGAAGCCATATCAGCATTCCAAGTCTTAAGCCATAAAGCTCTTCTAGCTAAAATAGCTAGAGACATAAACCTGACATCAACTCTAATAATATCAAAAATGGCATCACAAATAAAATTATTAGCATGCTGAAGAAGAATAATAATATCATGAGAATCATGATTTGCTACTTGTTGCGCTAAAGTTTCCAACCAAAAAGTTGAGGCTGCAGCAACATCAGCTAATGATATAGCAGTCCTAAGAAGATTACCTGAACACAGATAAGCTTTTCTTAGAAAGGATTCAATTTTCCTATCTAAAGGATCTTTAAACGAAGTACCATCTGACGTAGGAATGGTAGTACGTTTAGCAAGGGTAGAAATAGCCCCATCAACTTTAGGGATTTTGTCCCAAAATTCTAACCTGTCAGACGGTACAGGATATAATTGCTTAAAACGTTTAGAAGGAGTAAATGAATTACCCAATTTATCCCATTCTTTGGAAATTACTGCAGAAATAGCATTAGGAACAGGAAAAACTTCTGGAATAACCACAGGAGATTTAAATACCTTATCTAAACGTTTAGAATTAGTATCAAGAGGACCAGAATCCTCTATTTCTAAAGCAATTAATACTTCTTTAAGTAAGGAACGAATAAATTCCATTTTAAATAAATATGAGGATTTATCAGTATCAATCTCTGAAACAGAATCCTCTGAACCAGAAGAGTCATCAGAATCAGAATGATGATGTTCATTTAAAAATTCATCTGTAGGGAGAGAAGTTTTAAAAGTTTTTTTACGTTTACTAGAAGGAGAAATAACAGACATAGCCTTCTTGATGGATTCAGAAACAAAATCTCTTATGTTATCAGGAACATTCTGCACCTTAGATGTTGAAGGAACTGCAACAGACAATGGTACATTACTAAAGGAAATATTATCTGCATTAACAAGTTTGTCATGACAATTAATACAAACAACAGCCGGAGAAATAGCTACCAAAAGTTTACAGCAGATACACTTAGCTTTGGTAGATCCAGCACTAGACAGCGATTTTCCTGTAGTATCTTCTGACTCAGATGCAACGTGAGACATCTTACAATATGTAAGAGAAAAAACAACATATAAAGCAAAATAGATCAAATTCCTTAGATGACAGTTTCAGGAATGGGAAAAAATGCCAAAGAACAAGCTTCTAGCAACCAGAAGCAATGAAAAATGAGACTTAAATAATGTGGAGACAAAAGCGACGCCCATATTTTTTAGCGCCAAATCCACATTATTTGGCGCCTAAATGCTTTTGGCTCCAAAATGACGCCACATCCGGAACGCCGACATCTTTGGCGCAAAATAACGTCAAAAAATTGACGCAACTTCCGGCGACAAGTATGACGCCGGAAACGGAAAAGAATTTTTGCGCCAAAAAAGTCCGCGCCAAGAATGACGCAATAAAATGAAGCATTTTCAGCCCCCGCGAGTCTAACAACCCACAGGGAAAAAAAGAGTCCAATTTTTGAAGGTAAGAAAAAAATGAATAATTCAAATGCATAATCCCAAATATGAAACTGACTGTCTGAAAAATAAGGAAAGTTGAACATTCTGAGTCAAGGCAAATAAATGTTTGAATACATATATTTAGAACTTTATAAACAAAGTGCCCAAACATAGCTTAGAGTGTCACAGAAAATAAGATTTACTTACCCCAGGACACTCATCTACATGTTTGTAGAAAGCCAAACCAGTACTGAAACGAGAATCAGTAGAGGTAATGGTATATATGAGAGTATATCATCGATCTGAAAAGGGAGGTAAGAGATGAATCTCTACGACCGATAACAGAGAACCTATGAAATAGACCCCGTAGAAGGAGATCACTGCATTCAAATAGGCAATACTCTCCTCACATCCCTCTGACATTCACTGCACGCTGAGAGGAAAACCGGGCTCCAACTTGCTGCGGAGCGCATATCAACGTAGAAGCTAGCACAAACTTACTTCACCACCTCCATCGGAGGCAAAGTTTGTAAAACTGAATTGTGGGTGTGGTGAGGGGTGTATTTATAGGCATTTTGAGGTTTGGGAAACTTTGCCCCTCCTGGTAGGAATGTATATCCCATACGTCACTAGCTCATGGACTCTTGCTAATTACATGAAAGAAATATTTATATTTTTAACTGGTTATATGACACTATTTATGCATATGGTTTAGTGTTTATAGCACTTTTTTGTTGTTGCATGATTTCGCAACTTGCATTGATTGTTCATTTTTAGCACTTATTGTTCATTATATGCACTGCTAGTTTTAGCACTAATTGCTCATCATATGCACTGTTATTTTTAGTTTTTTCTTGTTCATAGCACATTTTGTTGTTTTATTACTTTCATAAGCGCACCCTATTGTATGCTTATTTGCATACTCCTTTTCAACATGTATTTAATTTTTCCTCTCTCTTACTGGAGATATACAGCTCAACACTATGTAACTGATAACAGACGATATCTTATGCTAGCCTTATGCAGAAGCGAGCAGCTCCATCATGTTAACAAGAAGACTTGTATAATAGTGCCACCTCCAACCCATTTTTATATAATTAAAGTGATGGAAAACTCTACCCTTTTTAAAATCAGATCTGGAATATTAGTGATATTTTAGATGGAGTTTAATTCATCAGTTGTAATGAAGATGCGCTGTAACTTATTTTAATATAATTTTCAAATATCCCGAGCTCCGCCGCCCACTTCAAAAGTCAATTTTTCTGTTAGTTAACAATTTGAATTGTTTTCCAATCAGTGCTCTCCCCATATGGCACTTTTGTTGTAGTTATTGTGCTGATTGGAGAACAATTCAAACCGTTAGCTCACAGAAAAATTGACTTTTGAAGTGGGAGCACACAGTATTTGAATTTTATACCTATATTATTATTATTATTATTATTATTATTATTATTATTATTATTATATGTATTGCATCTTAGTTACAACTGATGAATGAAACCCCATATAAAATATCACTAACATTCTGGATCTGATTTTAAAAAGGTTAGAGTTTACCATTGATTTAAACTCTGAAAAGTGTGGATTTTCTAATTCTAAGAGCTGGATATGCACACTGCAGAAATTCTCAAGACTAACCCTACAAAAGGGACAGATTACGAGTGGACCGGTATTTATTGCTCCCGCTTGCACACTAACTCCGCTAGAATTAAGCATTTTGCATGTCGGATAGCACCTGTATTACAAGTTGAAAGTAAAACATATTTGCTTGCATGCTAATCCCCAGGCATGCAAAAATCCGAAGTTAGAATTTCACGATCATGTTAACGTATTCTCCATAGAAGTCAATGGAGCAAAAACTAGATAGCATATTCTCATGTGTGCTAACCTAACATAAAAATATTAATATTTCAGATTCCAATGTTCTTCACATAGAAGAATAAGTCCTATTTATTCATAAATACATATTTCTACATACTGTATATCTGATGGTATTTTGGTAATTACATAAATATACCCCACCCAAGTTCAGGTGTGCTCATAACAGTGTTATAGAGTTGTGAATAAAAAGCCAGGGAGTCTCATTCTATTATGAAGAGTAAAAGCAGGAATGTTTCAGCCCTCTGTGGCAAAAGGACTGTAGAGTAGGACCAGTCGAATTGGGGCACCTTGAAAGTGGTGACTGGCTAAGCAGAAGCTTTGGAAAATGGATGTGCGCTGATACCTCTGTTTGTGTAATTACTGGGTCATATTAGCAGCACTCCCAGATGTGGACTTAAACTTTTTGTAAGGTGTGCTAAAAAAACAAATTTTGTATTTGTGTGTGTGTATATATATATATATATATATATATATATACACACACACACATTCATATTTAGACATCTATATGTCCCTTTGAGCCCTTAAAACAAATATTGCAGAAAGAAGTTATGAATAGTTTTATTATGAGTATAACTGTACTTGATACATTCAACGTGTGCAATCAGCAGCGATGGAGCAGATATTCCTTGCGCATAACTGTTAGCGTGCCACTCGTAATCTGGCCCTTTTTTGTCTTTCCCTAATTGACTTTAGCAGATTAGAAACGCAAAACAATGCCCTTCATACGAACATAATGAATGTGGCCAGCCTTGTTGTCTGCAGACTTGACTCTAGATTGGCAACTGGTGGGTGTTTGACTTTTGAAAAACAGTTTCAGCAAAAAAGATGTTACATTTTTGTAACAATGCTTAGACTTGCCTGATACCCTTTTCTATAACAACACACCAGATGTTTAGTGTCCCTTTATAGTATTAAACTTAAAGCGGCTTTTGGGGGGCGGAGCCTGGCTGCAGCTAAGATGGCTGTGTAACTCCAGTGCTCTTTGAAGAAGGGACCTAAAAACAATGACCTGGAGCTGTTACATCGAGCCAAATTGAACTTTCTCACTACCCAAAACGAAATAAATGTAAGAGGAATCAACTGACCGCAATAACTTCTGTCTCACACTTATCTGAGGCCATAAGGAACTTTCTACAATACTGAGAGACACCATGCACCCTTGCTGAGCCGCACTCGACTATTTGGGAGGCATCTGACTAACGACCGGCAACTACAGCGCAACCGGTGTGACCCCATGAGTCCTCTTATACCATACGCAGCTACCCGGATTCTGCGGACAGACCCGCGAGATCCCTACATAGCGCTACCGGGCGCTTTCATACTAGAGGCCAGTGTTTCTCAGACCACGCAGAGCCTAATGCATTTATAGGACTGTTCTGTATGACAAGCAGCTTTCTGCTCACACCCGCTTTCTGTGCCCCCTTGTCTCCACATATATTATATGCGAAAGCTGCCTAATTCACTTTAAGTACAAAGAAGTACATATTACTTAAGAACTGTGGACATAATAGTTTATTCTTCAGAAGCTGAGGGGCTGCTTAGGAACAGCAGGGTGATTCTATACCACAGAAGAGGGAGTGCAGAGCCCTGATTCTTCTCACAACCTACCTAATGTCAAAGCACCCTTGGGACATATACCACACATAAAGAACTAAATAAAGGCAGTATATTAAATATTTAAAGGGGCGCTGAACACGCATTGCAGAGAACAAAATCCACGCCTTTACTTGCCTCCTATACCCAACAAGCTGATTATACCTCTTAACCTCTGTGAGGCTACACTGGTCCCCACCCTTAACCTTACAATGATGGCGACTAAAAGACAGGCCAAATCTGAGAAAGCCTTAAAGCACACATCAGCAAAATCGCACACTGTTTCTTCATTTTTTGCTGCGGAGCATACCTCACCGCCCACTCTATCCCAAACCAAACATACTTCAACGCCAAGCCAAGAAGGCCCTACAGCAGAAACCTCACCCCTACCTATAGTAGCGGGGGGCGTCCCTGCAGCACTCCTCTCTCAATTTGCAACGAAACAGGAGATTACCACAATTTTCAGGACATGTCTACGTGAAGAACTGCAAGAAATAAAACAAGATCTTCACACCCTGGGTACAAGGGTGGATATGCTAGAAGCTGAGACAGAGGAGGTGAGAGAAGATATCCATAGAATAGAGGACAAGACTTCAACACACCAAGAAACAATCACCACGCTAATGGACAAGATCGACGATCTTGAGAATAGGAGTAGGAGGAAAAATCTGCGACTCAGAGGTATTCCTGAGTCTATCCTACCAAAAGACTTTCATGAATACTTACAATCCCTATTCACTTCCATAAAAGAACCTGCATACCCAAATGACATCTTATGGGCAAGGGCCCACAGAGCCCTCAGACCTAAACCTCCCGACAGCGCCCCACCCAGGGATGTTATCATCAGATTTAAAAACTTTCTTGAAAAAGAGATGCTGCTTAATCAATCCCGTAAACACCAACCTTTTAAATTCAGGGGTAATGTGATACAATTTTTTCAGGATCTCTCCACAAGAACCCTGCAGATTAGAAAAGAATTCCTCCCGCTCACATCTCTACTAAGAAGCAAAAGGATCCCTTACAGATGGGGTTTCCCCGTCCACCTAATGGTGATTCAGAATGACCGACGCTATACCTGCCATACACCTGATGATATACCATCCTTTTGTAAAGAACTAGGCATAGATCAACCTCTAACAGAACCTTCAGATCAACCCCCTACTTCGGTCTCACCCAAGAGAGCAAAATCCAATTTACAGAGATGCAACACTAAACTACCACGTAAAACACCTGAACTAAAGCAAGGCAAAGATCGCAAGAATGCATCTCCACAGAAACCACCTTCCCCTCTCGACTCTGATGAGGACTGATAAACATTCTCTGCACTGATGCTGACGATCATGCATATTTGTAACTGGTCAGTATGAACACTAATACCACTTTCACTCAAGAGAGTAAATGAGAGACTCATTCAGGTAACAAAGGAGACATTAATGTATCATATGGGACTCTCCCTTCTCCCTTTAATCCCCCTCTAGCTTTCCCATGGGTTTTATATGACCCTCAGACCCTCCAGGTCACCTGTTAGAATATCCATCTGCCGCTTTCTAAGTTTGTCATACTTACCTTTTTTTCCTTTAAACTCCATGGTAAGTGGCGGTTTGGAATCATTAACCCTCACCGTTTAGAGTCCCTTTCTTTTTCTATTATCCCCCCAAAGGACTCGTACTCTAATTTATGTCTATTATTAGACTTAGAGACATGTTTGTATTGTTGTTTTTTATGTTATTGTTTTCAGAATGTGATTGTATATTGTATTATATTGTCCTTTACATGAGTTATGTAGGTTATGCAGAACTGTGCATTTTATATGTTCCAATGGTCTACCAGGGAGCCCACTACGACACTAACTTGACGTATATTTCACTCACTATATCACATAATTACATATATCTGACTTATGGCTTATAGAAATGACAAGACACCTCACCCCCTGGTTATTCTGTCCCAAAACGCAAAAGGGCTAAACTCTCCATGCAAACGCTCTAAAGCACTTGCAGATTTAGCAAGACGAGGGGCTGATATTATTTATCTACAGGAGATGCATTTTAAAAGCAATAACTACCCAAAATATCTGGGCCGCACATACACTCAACATTACCACAGTACGGGTCCTACTAAAAAATGCGGAGTTAGTATTTTGCTTAAAAAGTCACTACCCTTTACCCTCCTGAACAAGATAGCAGACACAGAAGGCAGGCTTTTGGGCCTGATAGGACTATTATATGGCCAACCTATAACCTTAGTTACAGTATATGCTCCAAACACCACCCCCAAACCATTCTTTGTTAAATTATTCACAAAACTATTAGATTCATCTAAGGGCCCAATTTACTTAGGAGGGGATTTTAACTTCCCACTCCAGCCACAAATGGATAGCACAAACCCCCTTACAAAATGCAACACCAAGTTCCTTACCTTTTTCTGGAAAAATCTCAACACACATAAATTACATGATACTTGGAGATATCTCCACCCGGAACTCAGAGATTACACGTTTTTCTCCCACCCCAATAAGTCCTATAGCCGGATCGATTACATCTTCACCAATCAAATTGGCTTATCCCAAATCACTAATTGCACCATCATGCCAACCCCATGGTCCGACCACTCCGCAGTTCAACTGCATATTAACTGGCCAGAACGAACCACAAACCATTTTCAGTGGATGCTAGATGACACTCTTTTGGGGGAGGTGGAGAACATTAACAAATTAAATAAAACCTTGGAAGAATACTTTAGATTCAATGCTCCCTCAACACCTAACCAGTTTTCAGTCTGGGAGGCACATAAATGCTTCCTTAGAGGGGAATTTATTAAAATGAAATCTAAATTTAACAAGATAAAACAACAAAAATACCTAGATCTTACCAAAAAAACTCTCCCATTTTACTTATCTACATAAACTTTCTCCAACTGATAACTCTATCTTAGATGAGATAACAACTATAAGGAAAGCACTAGATGATTACTTACAGATAGAATACCATGCTTTGAAACGGAAAACAAATAGCCTGTTTCATTTTGAGGGAAATAGAGCGGGGAAATACTTAGCGCGATCACTCAGAAAGAGAAAACTTAAATAATTTATCTCTGAAATACACGCTCCAAACCAACCCCCCCTCAAAACCACCCCAGACATCCTTCATACATTCCACACTTATTACTCATCTCTTTACAATATCCACTCTGAGATTTCCGCAGACCAGCTGTCACAAGCTACCCATGAATTCCTCCGAGAGTGTCAGCTCCCATCTATAGATGCCACACAACTGAAAGACATTACATCGCACATCACCCCGCAGGAAGTTATGTTTGCAATTCAAGAGCTAAAACCAGGGAAAAGCCCAGGCCCAGATGGGCTCTCCTCTAAATACTACCAAACGTTTAAAGACACTATAACACCCCATCTGATGAAATTGTTTAACGCTATAGTAGATGGAGCACAATTTCCACCTTCAATGCTAGAGGCCCATGTGGTAGTGCTACCCAAACCCGGCAAACCGGCTACGATACCCTCTAATTTCCGGCCCATATCACTGTTAAATCTATACATTAAACTATATGCTAAAATTTTGACCACCCGACTAAATAAAATTATCCCAGATCTCATACACCCCAACCAAGTAGGCTTTACCCCACGTAGAGAAGCCTGTGATAACACCACTAAAATAATTAATATCATAGACTATGCCAAAACCCACCATATCCCGTCTATAGTCCTTTCACTTGATGCCGAAAAGGCGTTTGATCGCCTTAGTTGGCCTTTTCTGACCCAGACCTTAAGAAAATTTGGATTTGATGATCATTTCATTCACATGATTTTTGCACTATATAATAACCCCAAAGCGAGAATAAAACTGAACGATTCCTTATCATGCCCCTTTGACATAAACAACGGCACTAGGCAGGGATGCCCACTCTCGCCAACACTGTTTATCCGGGCAATGGAGATTCTGGCTACTCACATTAGGGCCACCCCCCAAATTTCCGGTATTACTATAGGACAAAAAGAATACAAGGTCTCCTTATATGCGGACGATGTCATACTCACACTTACGAACCTCCCTACATCTGTCCCCCCCTGATGTCTCTGTTTCAGAGATATGGATTGCTGTCTAACTTCCGCATAAACAATACAAAATTGGAATTTATAAGTCTAGACACACCCCCTGAAGACTTAAATATACTGCACTCACACAAATTTAAACATCAACCTAAAGCACTGAAATATCTTGGAATTTTAGTTCCATCAAACCTACAGGAGATAATTCCCTTAAACTTCAACCCTCTGAATAATCACATTAAAGCTACTTTATCTTCATGGTCCAATAAACCAATCTCTTGGCTGGGAAGAGTGAACGCTATTAAAATGATAATACTCCCCAAAATATTGTACGTCTTACAGGCAATACCCACCCCCATCCATGATTCTATTATCCACTCCCTACAAAAACTCATTAACTCCTACATCTGGAGCCATAAGCGCCCTAGGATTGCCACACAAACCCTGTACCGTTCTAAACTAGAGGGAGGTCTCGGAGTCCCGAATATACTACTATACAGATATGCTACCTACATGACTAGGATAACCGACTGGTGTAAAAACAGCCGCCACAAGGAATGGGTGGGATTAGAACACACACTTGCGGGAAAGGGACAATTAGGAGGCAGATGTTGGCTTACAGCACAACGAGACAAAGAGGTACCAGAGCTCCCTACCACAGTGAGAGAAACATTTAATGTATGGGGAAAAATCCTAAGAAGACACAAATCTATCTCTACACCCTACTCCCCTCTGACACCCATTATAGATAACCCCACAGTCCCATTCCAATTTAATTCCCACCACACTGTCGACACTGTCCTATCGCATGCAATACCGCACTACTCCCTTCTACAGAATAGCAAGTTGAAACCAAGAGAGAAAGTAGCTGAAATACTGGGACTCACCCCCAAAAACTGGCTAGCCCACCATCAACTTACCCACTATATCGCCTCACACACAGAAAGACAAAACCTGACCCGTCCCTTAACGCCATTTGAATCCATATGCTATCTACCCTTCCCGGCCACGGGCATTCTTTCCATTTCATACAAATTACTACAAACAGACCGGTCAAGTTCCCTCCCATGCCAGCAGCTGGGAAAAAGAGCTTAATGAACAGCAACCACCCAAAACGTGGAAGATCATATATAAATGCATGAGCTCCTCCGCATCCTCCATGAATATTGCAGAAATGAACACAAAACTCCTCTGTAGGTGGCACTACACTCCTGATAGACTGGGTAGACTATTCCCACACACTAATACCAACTGTTGGAGAGGATGTACGCAGCGAGGTACCTTTGCCCATCTATGGTGGACATGCCCTGCGGCACAGGCATATTGGTCAGATATCAGAACAGAAATACAATCAGTAATAGGGACTTCCCTACCCTTTCCTCTTCAACTTCCTCCCACAAATAACATGTAAGCTGCGATTAAAGCTCACTGCGATCATGATTAATACGGCTAAGCGATATATCCCATACCAATGGAAGCAGTCCACCCTCCCATCTATTCAGTTTTGGCGGAATAGAGTAACTACGGCCATAGAACTAGAGCAATACCACTATACAAAATTGGGTAAAATAGATGAGTTTCTATCCATCCGCCTGCTCTGGGAAGAATATATCCACTCTTTAGAGCCCGCCGATGCCCCACACATCCCCCACTAAACCCTGACACACACAGACCACAATAGACCTTTTTGGAACTTTAGGACCTATAATTATTCGAATTTGCTTTTACCATATCACATAATCTCTTTTCATATTTTCTACATATTTCTTTTTCTTTTTATCATATTCTGAACGTGTTTTATGTTTATAAAGTTAAAAGTTATAAAGGAAGACGTATCTAGTTGTACAGACATTTCAGAATGTTCCCTCTTAAGAGAGTTACATTGAACCCTATCAAGAGCATTCTCTTTATCTACACAGCAGAATCTTAGTTTTTTGTAATTGCCTGTATTAGGACTGTGTCCTTATATGCTTTTTCTGCACTTTGACCAACTTGCTTGAATACTGTATGTTGCAACTAGATACAAATAAAGCTTTTTCAAAAAAAAAACTTAAAGCGGCTTTATAAACTTCTTGATTTGCCTATATATGTCTGAAGAGTAAACAATAAAACAAAAGAAAAAAGAATGTTTTCCTGGGCTAACCAATATTTTCCTTTGTTTAAAAGGACATGAAACCCAAATAAATCGTGCAATTTGGAACAACTTTACAATTTACTATTTTCTAATTTGCTTTATTCTCTTGGTATCCTTTATTGAAGGAGTTGTAATGCACTACTGGGAGCTAGCTGAGAACCAATGGCAACAGCAAGACCAGATTTAAATCCTAGGTGCCTGTAGGAACAGAAATCTGAAGTATCCGCCGCAGTAAACAGCAGGTAGGTTACGTGAGGAAATGAGCCCGGAGCGCACTGATAATGAGCAAAGAAAAAAAATAAACATAATTTATGCTTACCAGATAAATTCCTTTCCTTCCGGGCAGGGCAAGTGCATGACTTCATTACTTACTGTTGGGAAATACAACACCTGGCCACCAGGAGGAGGCAAAGACACCCCAGCCAAAGGCTTAAATATCCCTCCCACTTCCCCTATCCCCCCAGTCATTCTGCAGAGGGAACAAGGAAAAGTAGGAGAAACATGAAACATCATCCACGACTTCATTCCTTACTGTTGGGAAAACTATACCCAAGATCCAGAGGACATTGAATGAATAACGGGATGGAACAGAAAAAAAGAGGAGAACCCTATTCGGAGGGCACCACAGCCTGCAAAATCTTTCTTCCGAAATCTGCTTCAGCCGAAGCAAACACATCAAACTTGTAAAATATAAAAAATAGTGTGTACGGAGTAGAGATGTCCCGAATAGTTCGCCGGCGAATAGTTCCGGGTGAACATAACTTGTTCGCGTTCGTCGTGGCGGACCGAACATATGCGATGTTCGGTCCGCCCCCTATTCGTCATCATTGAGTAAACTTTGACCCTGTACCTCACAGTCAGCAGACACATTCCAGCCAACCAGCAGCAGACCCTCCCACCTCCTGGACAGCATCCATTTTAAATTCATTCGGAAGCTGCATTCTTAGTGAGAGGAGGGACAGTCTAGCTGCTGCTGATTTAATAGGTAAATCAATAGCTAGGCTAGTGTATTCAGTGTCCACTACAGTCCTGAAGGACTCATCTGATCTCTGCTGTAAGGACAGCACCCCAAAAAGCCCTTTTTAGGGCTAGAACATGTCTGCTTTTTTTTTTTTTTTCCTGTGTAATCTAATTGCAGTTGCCTGCCAGCGTGTGTGTCAGGCTCACAACGTATACTGTGCCCACTTGCCCAGTGCCACCACTCATAACTGATGTAACAGTAGTGTACATTAAAAAAAAAACCTAGAAATTTGACTGTGAAATAATAGCAGTCAGTTTCCTTCACACGTGTGCATTTCAGGGCCTGCCAGGGCACAGTGTCACACCAGTGCAACTCATATCTGGTGTAACAGTAGTGTACATTAACCCCTTAATGACCAGAGCACTTTTCCATTTTCTGTCCGTTTGGGACCAGGGCTATTTTTACATTTCTGCGGTGTTTGTGTTTAGCTGTAATTTTCCTCTTACCCGTTTACTGTACCCACACATATTATATACCGTTTTTCTCGCCATTAAATGGACTTTCTAAAGATACCATTATTTTCATAATATCCTATAATTTACTGTAAATTTTTTTTATAAAATATGAGGAAAAAATGGAAAAAAAAACACTTTTTCTAACTTTGACCCCCAAAATCTGTTACTCATCTACAACCACCAAAAAACACCCATGCTAAATAGTTTCTAAATTTTGTCCTGAGTTTAGAGATACCCAATGTTTACATGTTCTTTGCTTTTTTTGCAAGTTATAGGGCCATAAATACAAGTAGCACTTTGCTATTTCCAAACCATTTTTTTTTTCAAAATTAGCGCTAGTTACACTGGAACACTGATATCTGTCAGAAATCCCTGAATAGCCATTGACGTATATATTTTTTTTTAGAAGACATCCCAAAGTATTGATCTAGGCCCATTTTGGTTTATTTCATGCCACCATTTCACCACCAAATGCGATCAAATAAAAAAATGTTTTCACTTTTTCACAAATTTTTTCACAAACTTTAGGTTTCTCACTGAAATTATTTACAAGCAGCTTGTGCAATTATGGCATAAATGGTTGTACATTTTTCTCTGGGATCCCCTTTGTTCAGAAATAGCAGACATATATGGCTTTGACGTTGCTTTTTGATAATTAGGCCGCTAAATGCCACTGCGCACCACACGTGTATTATGTCCAGCAGTGAAGGGGTTAATTAGGGAGCATGTAGGGAGCTTTTTGGGGTCATTTTAGCTTTAGTGTAGTAGACAACGCAAAGTATTAATCTAGGCCCATCTTGGTATATTTCATGCCACCATTTCACAGCCAAATGCGATCAAATAAAAAAAAAAACGTAAAATTTTTCCAAATTTTAGGTTTCTCACTGAAATCATTTACAAACATTTTGTGCAATTATGACACAAATGGTTGTAAATGCTTCTCTGGGATCCCCTTTTTTCAGAAATAGCAGACATATATGGCTTTGGCATTGCTTTTTGGTAATTAGAAAGCCGCTAAATGCCGCTGCGCACCACACATGTATTATGCTCAGCAGTGCAGGGGTTAATTAGGGAGCTTGTAGGGTTAATTTTAGCTTTAGTGTAGTAGACAACCCCAAGTATTGATCTAGGCCTATTTTGGTATATTTCATGCCACCATTTCACCGCCAAATGCGATCAAATTAAAAAAAAAGTAAACTTTTTCACAAACTTTAGGTTTCTCACTGAAATGATTTACAAACAGCTTGTGCAATTATGGCACAAATGGTTGTAAATGCTTCTCTGGGATCCCCTTTGTTCAGAAATAGCAGATATATATGGCTTTGCCGTTGCTTTTTGGTAGTTAGAAGGCAACTAAATGCAACTGCGCACAACACATGAATTATGCCCAGCAGTGAAGGGGTTAATTAGGGAGCTTGTAGGGAGATTGCAGGGTTAATTTTAGCTTTAGTGTAGAGATCAGCTTCCCACCTGACACATCAGACCCCCTGATCCCTTGCAAAGAGCTCTCTTCCCTCACCCACCTCACAATTGTCCCCGCCATCTTAAGTACTGGCAGAAAGTCTGCCAGTACTAAAATAAAAGGTATCTTTTTTTTATATATATATATATATATATGTTAGCATATTTACATATGCTGTTGTGTAGGACCCCCCCTTAGCCCCCAACCTCCCTGATCCCCCCAAAACTGCTTCCTAACCCTCCCCCTCTACCTTATTGGGGGCCATATTGGGTACTGGCAGCTGTCTGCCAGTACCCAGTTTGCAAATAGTTTTTTGTAAATTTTTTTATTTCATTTTTCTGTAGTGTAGCCTTCCCCGCCACCCAAGACCAATCCCCCACCCGCCCCAGATCACTTAGATTTCCAAGTACTAAATATTTTGCACCCCTTTCTCCCACTTATAAAAACATTTTTTTCTGCAGTGTAGTGGTTCCCACCCGCTCCCTCCCCGTGCACGCGCCCGCCTCCTCCCATGCACGCAGCCCCCGATCCCGCCCCCCTCTCTGACAAGGACCACATTGATGGCCGCCCACCCGCCTCCCACTTCAGCTCCCACCCACCAACGAATGCGGCCATCGATGCCCAGTGCAGAGAGGGCCACAGAGTGGCTCTCTGCACCGGAGGGGTAAAATGTGTTATTGCAGGATGCCTCGATATCGAGGCATCCTGGAATAACCGGAAAGCAGCTGGAAGCGATCAGGATCGCTTCCAGCTGCTTTCCAAACCGAGGACGTACGCCATACGTCCTGAGGCGTTAACTGTATTTTTTCTGAGGACGTATGGCATAGGTCCTCGGTCATTAAGGGGTTAAAAAAAAATTGAAATTTGACTGAAATAATAGCAGTCCGCTTCCTTCACACGTGTGGGTTTCAGGGCCTGCCAGGGCACAGTGTCACACCAGTGCAACTCATATCAGGTGTAACAGTAGTGTACATAAAAAAAAAAACTACAAATTTGACTGTGAAATAATAGCAGTCAGTTTCCTTCACACGTGTGCGTTTCAGTGCCTGCCAGGGCACAGTGTCACACCAGTGCAACTCGTATCTGGTGTAACAGTAGTGTAAATTTAAAAAACTGTAATAGATTGAATAGCAGTTAGTTGTCTGCAAGCGTGTGTGTCAGGCCTACAGCGTCTACTCTGCCAACTTCTGCCAGTGCACTCATATCTGTTATCACAGTAGCTTGCACGCATAGTACCACTAATCGGAAAAAAAATGACAGGCAGAGGCAGGCCACCCCGCAGGGGCCATCGTGGTCGTGGTGCTGTGATTCCCTTTGGCTCTAGCATAATGACCAGTGTTCAGAGGCCACGTACCCTGAACTCGAAAAGTTCTGAGGACATAGTTGACTGGCTAACACAGGACACACAATCTTCTACAGCTTACGCTCAGAACCTTGACGCACCATCCTCCTCCAGCTTAGCTTCGGGCACCTCTCAAGTTACCACTCGCCCGCCTGCCGCCGCCACCACCACCAACACTAGCACCACAGCCGCTTCACTTGATCTGTCAGAGGAGTTATTTACACATCAGTTGGAAGAAATGAGTGATGCGCAACCATTATTGCCAGAGGATGTAGATAACAGGGATATGTCTCAGTCAGGCAGCATTACATACATGGACGTACGGTGTGATGATGATGATGTTGTACCCGCTGCTGCTTCCTTTGCCGAGTTGTCAGATACAAGTGAAGCGGTTGATGATGACGATGCGTCCGTGGATGTCACGTGGGTGCCCGCTAGAAGAGAAGAACAGGGGGAAAGTTCAGATGGGGAGACAGAGAGGAGGAGGAGACGAGTTGGAAGCAGGGGGAGGTCGTCGCAAGGAGCTAGTGGCACAGACAGCATGCATCAGCACCCGGGGTCAGCCAGACAGCACGCCAATCAACGCATGCTGTTGCCACCACCAGAATGCGGTCATTGCAGAGCTCAGCAGTGTGGCATTTTTTTTTGTGTGCCTGCCTCTGACAACAGCAATGCCATTTGCAGCCTGTGCCAAAAGAAACTGAGTCATGGGAAGTCCAACACCCACCTAGGTACAACTGCTTTGCGAAGGCACATGATCGCACATCACAAACGCCTATGGGATCAACACATGAGTACAAGCAGCACACAAACTCAAAGCCACCATCCTCCTCCTGGTCCAGCATCTTCAGCCATGTCAACCACTGCTGTCCTCCTTGCCCCCTGTCAACCATCCACCACTCCGTCTCTCGCCTTTAGCAGTTCCTGCTCATCTGCCCACAGTCAGGTGTCTGTCAAGGACATGTTTGAGCGTAAGAAGCCAATGTCACAAAGTCACCCCCTTGCCCGGCATCTGACAGTTGGCTTATCTGAACTCTTAGCCCGCCAGCTTTTACCATACAAGCTGGTGGAGGCTGAGACGTTCCAAAAATTTGTAGCTATTGGGACACCGCAGTGGAAGGTACCCGGCCGAAATTTCTTTGCACAAAATGCAATCCCCAACCTGTACTCGATTGTGCAAAAGGAAGTAATGGCATGTCTGGCACACAGTGTTGGGGCAAGGGTCCATCTGACCACTGATACCTGGTCTGCAAAGCATGGTCATGGCAGGTATATCACCTACAATGCGCATTGGGTAAACCTGCTGACGGCTGCCAAGCATGGAATGCGTGGCTCTGCAGAGGAGTTGGTGACACCGCCACGACTTGCAGGCAGGTCTGCTGCCACCTCCTCTACTCCTCCTACTCCATCCTCTGGTACCCGTGGTGTTGTACGTGGCTGGGGGGAAGAACATACCTTCAGTGAGATCACTGAGGACGAGGAACGGGACATGAGTAGCTCGGCATCCAACCTTGTGCAAATGGGGTCTTTCATGCTGTCGTGCCTGTTGAGGGACCCTTTTGTATAAAAAGGCTGAAGGAGAACGACCTGTACTGGGTGTCCACGCTACTAGACCCCCGGTATAAGCAGAAAGTGCCTGAAATGTTACCGAATTACCGCAAGTCGGAAAGGATGCAGCAGTTCCAAAATAAATTAAAAAGTATGCTTTACACAGCGTATAAGGGTGATGTCACAGCACAACGGGAATCTAACAGGGGGAGAGGTGAAAGTAATCCTCCTCCTCCCACGACCACGCCAGCAAGGACAGGATGCTTTACAGACGGGTTGTTGATGGAGGACATGCAGAGCTTTTTAAGTCCTACGCATCGCCACAGCCCTTTGGGGTCCACCCTCAGAGAACGACTCGACCGACAGGTAGCAGACTACCTCGCCTTAACTGCAGATCTCGACACTCTGAGGAGCGATGAACCCCTTGACTACTGGGTGTGCAGGCTTGACCTGTGGCCTGAGCTATCCCAATTTGCGATAGAACTTCTGGCCTGCCCCCCTTCAAGTGTCCTGTCAGAAAGGACCTTCAGTGCAGCAGGAGGTATTGTCACTGAGAAGTCGCCTAGGTCAATAAAGTCTAGATTACCTCACCTTTATTAAGATGAATGAGGGATGGATCCCGAAGGGACTGACAGTGGGCGATGCATTCGACTAAAAAAGGCCTGATGAGATGAGCTGCCTTGGGCTAAAAATGGTCCACACGCTGCTGTATTTTATCTCTGAATGCCGGATGACTTGCGTGACTTATCCGCCACCAATTAGGGTTCAAGCCGCAATGTTTTAGGGCACTTTCTGCCTTGGAAACAAACATCAATTTTTCTGGCCGCTGCTACAGCAGTGGCTGCAACAATACCTAATTTTTCAGGCATGTGTACATGCCTAATTTTTCTGGCCTCTGGTGCTGCACTGTGGCTTCAAAAACCAAACCAAAAAAAGGCACATAACAGGGATTAAACTGATAGGAATAGTACTACTTAACAACACCACTCCTATCTGGTGGCATATTAGATTGCACGCGCAGTGCCCCAAATTTGAAGTAGGAGGACCGACCATCTCCCGGTTCCTAAAATCCATCTCCCGGTTCCTAAAATCTGCATCTCCCGGTTCCTAAAAATTTTTTCCATCTCCCGGTTCCTAAAATCGATGCCATATACACGTCCCCTGATAAGGGACGTAACAGGGATTAAACTGATAGGAATAGTACTACTTAACACACCTTATAATAACGCAGAGAGAGGCAATGCAGAGAGAGGAGTCTGAAGAAGAGGAGTCAGAGGAGGAAGGTGGCTTTGAGGAGGTGGAAGACCAAACACAGCAGGCATCCCAGGGGGCTTGTTGTCACCTTTTGGGGACCCTTGGTGTTGTACGTGGCTGGGTGGAGGAAGAGACCTTCAATGACATCAGTGAGGACAAGGAACGGGACATGGCTAGCTTGGTATCCAACCTTGTGCAATTGGGGAGTTTGTGTTTGTGCAAATGGACTGTTTGCGGTGCGTTAAATGGGGAGTTTGGTCTGTCACTGTGAAGCGGGCGTAACCCTTACACTACCTGATCGATACATCATCATACCTGATGTTTTAAAGCACGTTATTCCAAACAATTTAGGAATGTTAGGTGATTTATGCCCTTTATGGATTAAAACCAGACTCTGCATCAACTATGTAATTTTCCATGGGAGTTTTGCCATGGATCCCCCTCCGGCATGCCACAGTCCAGGTGCTAGTCCCCTTGAAACAACTTTTCCATCACTACTGTGGCCAGAAAGAGTCCCTGTGGGTTTTAAAATTTGCCTGCCTATTGAAGACTATGGTGGTTCGCCCGTTCACGAACATTTGCGGAAATTTGTGTTCGCCGTTCGCGAACGGAAAATTTTATGTTCGCGACATCACTAGTAAGGAGGACCAGGTAGCTGCCTTACAAATATGATCCATTTAGGCTTCATTCTTAAAAGCCCAAGAGGAAGCCACTGCTCTAGTGGAATGAGTCATCCTCTCAAGAGGCTGTCGTCCCGCTGTCTCATAAGCTAAGCGGATGAAACTCCTCAACTAGAAAGATAGAGAATTTGCAGTAACCTTCTGCCCCTTACGCTTCCCCGTATAGATGACAAACAAAGAGGAAGATTGTCTGAATTCCTTAGTAGCCTGAAGATAGAACTTCAAGGCACGAACCACATCTAAATTGTGACACAAACTTTCCTTCACTGAAGAAGGATTAGGACACAAGGAAGGAACAACAATTTCTTGATTAATTATACAATTCAACACCACCTTAGGGAGGAACCCTAGTTTAGTGCGTAAAACCGCCTTATCAGCATGAAAAACCAGATAAGGGGAATCACATTGCAAAGCAGAAATCTCAGAAACTCTGTGCGCAGAGGCAATAGCCAACAAAAAAGAACCTTCCAAGGTAACAATTTAATGTCAACAGTATGCATAAGCTCGAACGGAGTCTGTTGCAAAACACTAAGAACAAGATTGAGACTTCAAGGCGGAGCCCCAGATCTAAACACGGGTCTGATCCTAGCCAGAGCCTTAACAAAGGGCTGCACATCTGGAAGCTCAGCCAATCTTTTGTGCAGTAACACCGACAAGGCCGATATCTGTCCCTTCAGGGAACTAGCAGATAGGCCCTTCCCCAGTCCATCCTGGAGAAAAGATACAATTCTGGCAACCTTATGCCAGGAAAAGCCACGCTCTTCACACCAGTAAAAGTAAGTCCTCCACACGTTATGGTAGATTTGATGAGTAGTTGATAACACTCTCAGAAAACCCTCTCTTGGCTAAGACTAAGCATTCAATTACCACCCAGTCAGCCTCAGAGAATCTAGATTTTGATGAATGAAGGGATCCTGTATCAACAGATCTCTGCGACAAGGTAACCTTCACTGAGGAGATGAGGACATACCCACCAGATCAGCAAACCACGTCCTTTACGGCCACGATGGAGCAATCAGAATCACTGATCTTGGCGTTATGAGTAAAAAAAAGCAGCGCTATGCTTCATAACGCTGCTTTTTCCGCTAACGCCGCTATTACAAGTCTTGTAGGTATAGGTGTACCGCACACCTTTTTGGCCGTCACGCAACGTCACTACCGCACTTTTTAAAAAGTTATTTTTCAATCGGACTCCCATAGCGCTGGTATTACGAGTTTGCCTGGGAGGCCAAAAACTGAGCAGTACACCCTATAACCACAAGATCTGTACCGCCATCTAAAGTCAGTAGATGAGTTTTTAACGTTACAAAGCTGTAACATAAAACTCATAACTAAAGTGTTACAAAGTACACCAACACCCATAAACTACCTATTAACCCCTAAACCAAGGCCCTCCCGCATCACAAACACTATAATAAATTTTTTAACCCCTAACCTGTCGCTCCGGACCTCGCCGCCACTATTAAAATGTATTAACCCCTATTCCGCCACTCCCCGACATCGTCACCACTGTAATAAACCTATTGACCCCTAATCCGCCCCCCTCCCGCATTGTAAACACTATTTAAATATCATTAACCCCTAATCTGCCGTACGCCCACACAGCCTCTATAATAAACCTATTAACCAATAAACCACAAGTCCCCCACAGCAAAATATACTAAAATAGATTATTAACCCTTAAACCTCTGACCTCCAACATCACTAACTCTACATAAATATATTAACCCCTAATCCTAACATAACCCTAAACCTAACACCCCCTAACTTAAATATAATTAAAATAAATCTAAATAAGCCTTACAATTATTAACTAAATAATTCCTATTTAAAACTAAATGCATACTTACCTGTAAAAAAAAACTAAGATAGCTACAAAATAACTAATAGTTATATTGTAGCTATCTTAGGTTTTATTTTTATTTCACAGGTAAGTTTGTATTTATTTTAAGTAGGTAGACTAGTTAGTAAATATTTACTAACTACCTAGTTAAAATAAATACAAAGTTACCTGTAAAATAAAACCTAACCTGCCTTACACTAAAACCGAACATTACAATAAAATTAAATAAATTAAATTAATAAAATACAATTTACTAACTTACAAAAAAACATAATTTATGCTTACCTGATAAATGTATTTATTTCCGGATATGGCGAGTCCACGGAATCAATTACTAGTGGGAATATCCCTCCTGGCCAGCAGGAGGAGGCAAAGAGCACTACAGTAAAGCTGCTATATATGTCACTTTCCTTACCCATAATCCCCAGTCATTCAGCTGAAGGAAAAATGGAAAAAGAAGATAACACAAAAGTGTAGAGGTGCCTGAGGTTTGTAAATTGATCCTCCAACCATGTTTTTGAAGAAACAACACTAGTTGAGTTATGTGAGATTCTGCAGAATGTAAAGACTGAGCTAGAACCAAGATATTGTTCAAATAAGGAAACACTGCAATACCCTGTTCTCTGATTACAGAGAGTAGGGCACCGAGAACCTTTGAAAAGATTCTTGGAGCTGTCGCTAGGCCAAATGTAAGAGCGACAAATTGGTAATGCTTGTCTAGAAAAGAGAATCTCAGAAACCAATAGTGGTCTGGATGAATAGGAATATGAAGATATGCATCCTGCAAGTCTATCGTGGACATATAATGACCTTGCTGAACAAAAGGCAGAATAGTCCTTATAGTCACCATTTTGAAAGTTGGCACTCTTACAAAACGATTCAAAATTTTCAGATCCAGAACTGGCCTGAATTAATTTTCTGTCTTTGGTACAATGAATAGATTTGAATAAAACCCCAGACCCTGTTCCTGAAATGGAACTGGTATGATTACTCCTGAAAGCTCCAGGTCTGAAACACACTTCAGAAAAGCCTGAGCCTTTACTGGATTTGCTGGGATGCGTGAGAGAAAAAATCTTCTCACAGGAGGTCTTACTCTGAATCCTATTCGGTACCCTTGAGAGACAATACTCTGAATCCATTGATTTTGGACAGAATCTGCCCAAAAACTTTGGAAGAATCTTAATCTGCCCCCTACCAGCTGAGTTGGAATGAAGGCCGCAACTTGGGGGCTGG
The DNA here is from genome assembly GCF_027579735.1 of Bombina bombina. Taxonomy (NCBI): domain Eukaryota; kingdom Metazoa; phylum Chordata; class Amphibia; order Anura; family Bombinatoridae; genus Bombina; species Bombina bombina. The sequence continues at coordinate 1,194,760,996 of NC_069499.1, read as the reverse complement.
CTTTGGCTTTTTAAACGGCTTGGAATTATTCCAACTTGAAGGTTTCCAATTGGAACCAGATTCTTTGGGGGACGGATTGGGTTTTTGTTCCTTATTTTGTCGAAAGGAACGAAAACGGTTAGAGGCTTTAGATTTACCCTTAGGTCTTTAATCCTGAGGCAAAAAAACTCCCTTCCCCCCAGAGACAGTTGAAATAATTGAATCCTTGGAAAGAAAGATAGTAATCTAGATTTAGATACCATATCAGCATACCAATATTTAAGCCACAAAGCTCTTCTAGCTAAAATAGCTAAAGACATAGATTTAACATCAATTTTGATGATATCAAAAATGGCATCACAGATAAATTGATTAGCATGTTGAAGCAAGCGAACAATGCTAGACAAATCAGGATCCATTTCCTGTTGCACTAAACTTTCCAACCAAAAAGTTGATGCAGCTGCAACATCAGTCAAAGAAATGGCAGGTCTGGGAAGATAGCCAGAATATAAATAAGCTTTCCTTAGATAAGATTCAAGTTTCCTATCTAAAGGGTCTTTAAACGAAGTACTATCTTCCATAGGAATAGTAGTACGTTTGGCAAGACTAGAAATAGCCCCGTCAACTCTGGGGATCTTTTCTCAAAACTCCAAACTAACTGCTGGCAAAGGATACCATTTTTTAAACCTTGAAGAAGGGATAAAAGAAGTACCAGGCCTATTTCATTCCTTAGAAATCATATCAGAAATGGCATCAGTTATTAGAAAAACCTCTGCAGTAACCACAGGAGGTTTATAAACATAGTTTAAATGTTTGCTAGTTTTAATATCAAGAGGACTAGTTTCCTCAATATCCAATGTAATCAACACTTCTTAACAAGGAACAAATATACTCCATTTTAAATAAATAAGTAGATTTGTCAATGTCAATATCTGAGGTAGGATCTTCTGAATCAGATAGATCCTCATCAGAGGAGGATAATTCAGTATGTTGATGGTCACTTGAAATTTCATAAACTTTATGAGAAGTTTTAAAAAACATTTTACGTTTATTAGAAGGCGGGATAGCAGACAAAGCCTTCTGAATCACATTAGCAACAAAATCTTTTATATTCACAGGGATATCATGTACATTAGATGTTGAAAGAACAACAAGCATTGTACTATTACTGATGGATACATTCTCTGCATGTAAAAGCTTATCATGACAACTATTACATACCACAGCTGGAGATATAATCTAAACAAATTTACAACAGATACACTTAGCTTTGGTAGAACTGTTATCAGGCAGCAGGGTTCCAACAGTGGTTTCTGAGACAGGATCAGATTGAGACATCTTGCAAATGTAAGAGAAAAAAACAACATATAAAGCAACATTATCAATTTCCTTATATGGCAGTTTCAGGAATGGGGAAAAAATGCAAACAGCATAGCCCTCTGAAATAGAAAAAAGGCAAGAGGCACATAGGAATGGGGTTTTTAAATAATGAAATTATTTGTATGACGCACAATGAAAATTACATTTTTTGGCACTAACAACATCCGGAAATGACAAACTCGCGTCATTGCAGACACAACCTTGTGTAAAGAACTCAGCGTCAACTAAGACGCCAGAAATGACAAACTTGCGTCACCGGTCGTACCTTCGCGCCAAAAATGACGCACTAAACATCAGCATTTTTGCACCTCGCGAGCCTAATTTTGCCAGCGAAAATTGAATGAAAAAGAAGTCAATTTGAAAAAAAGACTAAACCCCAAGTAAGAAATGTGTTTTCCCAAATATGAAACTGAATAGTCTGCAAAAAGGAAATATACATAAACCTGACTCATGGCAAATATAAGTACAATACATATATTTAGAACTTTATATTAATACATAAAGTGCCAGACCATAACTGAGAGTGTCTTAAGTAATGAAAACATACACCCATCCACATATAGCAGATAGCCAAACCACTACTGAAACAATTATCAGTAGAGGTAATTGAATATGAGAGTATATTGTCGATCTGAAAAAGGAGGTAGGAGATGAATCTATACGACCGATAACAGAGAACCTATTGTAGGGTTACTTCTTTTGTTCCTTAGCTCTGCTCTGGCTGATAAGGGTGCGGCACACGTTTTCTTCAGGGCCCTGGGGTGACCACTGAAATCACACACACATGCAACTGAGTGTTTTTCACAAGAGTCCCCTTTATTGAAGAACACACAAAGAATTTATAGTGATGTATACGTCATACATGAGGTCACAGGAAATATATAAAAAAACAGAATTTATGCTTACCTGATAAATTACTTTCTCCAACGGTGTGTCCGGTCCACGGCGTCATCCATTACTTGTGGGAAATATTCTCCCCCACAGGGAAAGGCAAGGAGAGCACACAGCAAGAGCTGTCCATATAGCTCCCTCTCTGGCTCCGCCCCCCAGTCATTCGACCGACGGTTAGGAGAAAAAGGAGAAACTATAGGGTGCCGTGGTGACTGTAGTGTATAAAGAAAAAAAATTTCAACCTGATTAGGAAAACCAGGGCGGGCCGTGGACCGGACACACCGTTGGAGAAAGTAATTTATCAGGTAAGCATAAATTCTGTTTTCTCCAACATTGGTGTGTCCGGTCCACGGCGTCATCCATTACTTGTGGGAACCAATACCAAAGCTTTAGGACACGGATGAAGGGAGGGAGCAAATCAGGTTACCTAAATGGAAGGCACCACGGCTTGCAAAACCTCTCCCAAAAAAAGCCTCCGAAGAAGCATAAGTATCAAATTTGTAGAATTTGGCAAAAGTGTGCAGAGAAGACTAAGTCGCTGCCTTACATATCTGATCAACAGAAGCCTCGTTCTTGTAGGCCCATGTGGAAGCCACAGCCCTAGTAGAGTAAGCTGTGATTCGTTCAGGAGGCTGCCGTCCGGCAGTCTCATAAGCCAATCGGATAATGCTTTTCAGCCAGAAAGAAAGAGAGGTAGCAGTAGTTTTTTGACCTCTCCTCTTACCAGAGTAAACGACAAACAAAGATGAGGTTTGTCTAAAATCTTTTGTTGCTTCTAAATAGAACTTTAAAGTAGGAACTACATCTAAATTGTGTAACAAACGTTCCTTCTTTGAAACTGGATTAGGACACAGAGAAGGAACAACTATTTCCTGGTTAATATTCTTGTTGGAAACAACTTTTGGAAGAAAACCAGGCTTAGTACGCAAAACAACCTTATCTGAATGGAAAACCAGATAGGGTGGATTACACTGCAAAGCAGATAATTCAGAAACTCTTCTAGCAGAAGAAATAGCAACCAAAAACAAATTTAGACTCCAAGGAGGAGTCATGGGTCTGTAAACAGGCTTGATTCTGACCAAAGCCTGAACAAAAGCTTGTACATCTGGCACAGCTGCCAGTCGTTTGTGTAACAAGACAGATAAAGCAGAAATCTGTCCCTTTAGAGAACTCGCTGACAACCCTTTATCCAAACCTTCTTGGAGAAAGGAGAGAATCTTTGGAATTTTAATCTTACTCCAGGAGAATCCCTTGGATTCACACCAACAGATATATTTTTTCCATATTTTATGGTAAATCTTTCTAGTCACAGGTTTTCTAGCTTGGACCAGAGTATCTATCACAGAATTTGAAAACCCACGCTTGGATAAAATCAAGCGTTCAATTTCCAAGCAGTCAGCTGCAGAGAAACTAGCGGCTAGATTTGGAGTTTTGTCGGTAACGACCCGAAAAACTAACGCCGGCTTTTTTCTGGCCGCACCATAAAAATAACTCTGGTATTGAGAGTCCACAGAATGGCTGCGTTAGGCTCCAAAAAAGGAGCGTAGAGCATTTTTAACGCAGCTTCAACTCTCGATACCAGAGTTGCTTACGCAAGCGGCCAGCCTCAAAATTGTGCTCGTGCACGATTCCCCCATAGGAAACAATGGAGCTGTTTGAGCTGGAAAAAAACCAAACACCTGCAAAAAAGCCGCGTTCAGCTCCTAACGCAGCCCCATTGTTTGCTATGCGGTAACCCTTCCTACGTCTGCACTTAACACTCTAACATGTACCCCGAGTCTAAACACCCCTAGCCTTACACTTATTAACCCCTAATCTGCCGCCCCCGCTATCGCTGACCCCTGCATATTATTATTAACCCCTAATCTGCCGCTCCGTAAACCGCCGCTACTTACATTATCCCTATGTACCCCTCATCTGCTGCCCTAACATCGCCGACCCCTATATTATATTTATTAACCCCTAATCTTCCCCCCACAACGTCGCCTCCACCTGCCTACACTTATTAACCCCTAATCTGCCGACCGGACCTGAGCGCTACTATAATAAAGTTATTAACCCCTAATCTGCCCTCCCTAACATCGCCGACACCTAACTTCAATTATTAACCCCTAATCTGCCGACTGGAGCTCACCGCTATTCTAATAAATGTATTAACCCCTAAAGCTAAGTCTAACCCTAACACTAACACCCCCCTAAGTTAAATATAATTTACATCTATCGAAATTAATTAACTCTTATTAAATAAATTATTCCTATTTAAAGATAAATACTTACCTGTAAAATAAATCCTAATATAGCTACAATATAAATTATAATTATATTATAGCTATTTTAGGATTTATATTTATTTTACAGGTAACTTTGTATTTATTTTAACCAGGTACAATAGCTATTAAATAGTTAAAATAATTACAAAATTACCTGTAAAATAAATACTAACCTAAGTTACAATTAAACCTAACACTACACTATCAATAAATTAATTAAATAAACTACCTACAATTACCTACAATTAACCTAACACTACACTATCAATAAATTAATTAAATACAATTCCTACAAATAAATACAATTAAATAAACTAGCTAAAGTACAAAAAATAAAAAAGAACTAAGTTACAAAAAATAAAAAAATATTTACAAACATAAGAAAAATATTACAACAATTTTAAACTAATTACACCTACTCTAAGCCCCCAAATAAAACAACAAAGCCCCCCAAAATAAAAAATGCCCTACCCTATTCTAAATTACTAAAGTTCAAAGCTCTTTTACCTTACCAGCCCTGAACAGGGCCCTTTGCGGGGCATGCCCCAAGAAGTTCAGGTCTTTTGCCTGTAAAAAAAAAACATACAATACCCCCCCCCCCCAACATTACAACCCACCACCCACATACCCCTAATCTAACCCAAACCCCCCTTAAATAAACCTAACACTAAGCCCCTGAAGATCTTCCTACCTTATCTTCACCATACCAGGTTCACCGATCCGTCCTGAAGAGCTCCTCCGATGTCCTGATCCAAGCCCAAGCGGGGGGCTGAAGAGGTCCATGATCTGGCTGAAGTCTTCATCCAAGCGGGAGCTGAAGAGGTCCATGATCCGGCTGAAGTCTTCATCCAAGCGGGAGCTGAAGAGGTCCATGATCCGGATGAAGTCTTCTATCAACGGCATCTTCAATCTTCTTTCTTCCGGATCCATCTTGCAGACCTCCGACGCGGAACATCCTGCTGGCCCGACGGACTAACGACGAATGAAGGCTCCTTTAAGGGACGTCATCCAAGATGGCGTCCCTCGAATTCCGATTGGCTGATAGGATTCTATCAGCCAATCGGAATTAAGGTAGGAAAATTCTGATTGGCTGATAGAATCAGCCAATCAGATTCAAGTTCAATCCGATTGGCTGATTCAATCAGCCAATCAGATTGAGCTCGCATTCTATTGGCTGTTCCGATCAGCCAATAGAATGCGAGCTCAATCTGATTGGCTGATTGGATCAGCCAATCGGATTGAACTTGATTCTGATTGGCTGATTCCATCAGCCAATCAGAATATTCCTACCTTAATTCCGATTGGCTGATAGAATCCTATCAGCCAATCGGAATTCGAGGGACGCCATCTTGGATGACGTCCCTTAAAGGAACCGTCATTCGGCTAGTAGGCGTCGGGAGAAGAGGATGTTCCGCGTCGGAGGTCTGCAAGATGGATCCGGAAGAAAGAAGATTGAAGATGCTGTTGATAGAAGACTTCATCCGGATCATGGACCTCTTCAGCTCCCGCTTGGATGAAGACTTCATCCGGATCATGGACCTCTTCAGCTCCCGCTTGGATGAAGGCTTCAGCCAGATCATGGACCTCTTCAGCCCCCCGCTTGGGCTTGGATCAGGACATCGGAGGAGCTCTTCAGGACGGATCGGTGAACCTGGCAGGGTGAAGATAAGGTAGGAAGATATTCAGGGGCTTAGTGTTAGGTTTATTTAAGGGGGGTTTGGGTTAGATTAGGGGTATGTGGGTGGTGGGTTGTAATGTTGGGGGGGGGGATTGAATGTTTTTTTTTTCAGGCAAAAGAGCTGAACTTCTTGGGGCATGCCCCGCAAAGGGCCCTGTTCAGGGCTGGTAAGGTAAAAGAGCTTTGAACTTTAGTAATTTAGAATTGGGTAGGGCATTTTTTATTTAGGGGGGCTTTGTTATTTTATTAGGGGGCTTAGAGTAGGTGTAATTAGTTTAAAATTGTTGTAATATTTTTCTTATGTTTGTAAATATTTTTTTATTTTTTGTAACTTAGTTCTTTTTTATTTTTTGTACTTTAGCTAGTTTATTTAATTGTATTTATTTGTAGGAATTGTATTTAATTTATTTATTGATAGTGTAGTGTTAGGTTAATTGTAGGTAATTGTAGGTAGTTTATTTAATTAATTTATTGTAGTGTTAGGTTTTGTAGTGTTAGGTTTAATTGTAACTTAGGTTAGGATTTATTTTACAGGTAAATTTGTAATTATTTTAACTATTTTAGCTATTAAATAGCTATTAAATAGTTCTTAACTATTTAATAGCTATTGTACCTGGTTAAAATAAATACAAAGTTGCCTGTAAAATAAATATTAATCCTAAAATAGCTATAAAATAATTATAATTTATATTGTAGCTATATTAGGATTTATTTTACAGGTAAGTATTTATCTTTAAATAGGAATAATTTATTTAATAAGAGTTTATTAATTTCGTTAGATGTAAATTATATTTAAGTTAGGGGGGTGTTAGTGTTAGGGTTAGACTTAGCTTTAGGGGTTAATACATTTATTAGAATAGCGGTGAGCTCCGGTCAGCAGATTAGGGGTTAATAAGTGTAGGCAGGTGGAGGCGACGTTGTGGGGGGCAGATTAGGGGTTAATAAATATAATATAGGGGTCGGCGGTGTTAGGGGCAGCAGATTAGGGGTATATAAGGATAACGTAGGTGGCGGCGCTTTGCGGTCGGCAGATTAGGGGTTAATTATTGTAAGTATCTGGCTGCGACGTTGTGGGGGGCAGATTAGGGGTTAATAAATATAATATAGGGGTCAGCGGTGTTAGGGGCAGCAGATTAGGGGTACATAAGGATAATGTAGCTGGCGGCGCTTTGCGGTCGGCAGATTAGGGGTTAATAAGTGTAGGTAGGTGGAGGCGACGTTGTGGGGGGCAGGTTAGGGGTTAATAAATATAATATAGGGGTCGGCGGTGTTAGGGGCAGCAGATTAGGGGTACATAAGGATAACGTAGGTGGCGGTCGGCAGATTAGGGGTTAAAAAAATTATTTGAGTGTCGGCGATGTGGGGGGACCTCGGTTTAGGGGTACATAGGTAGTTTATGGGTGTTAGTGTATTTAGAGTACAGTAGTTAAGAGCTTTATAAACCGGCGTTAGCCCAGAAAGCTCTTAACTACTGACTTTTTTCCTGCGGCTGGAGTTTTGTCGTTAGATGTCTAACGCTCACTTCAGAAATGACTCTAAATACCGGAGTTAGAAAGATCCCATTGAAAAGATAGGATACGCAATTGACGTAAGGGGATCTGCGGTATGGAAAAGTCACGGATGAAAAGTGAGCGTTAGACCCTATTTTGAGTGACTCCAAATACCGGCGGTAGCCTAAAACCAGCGTTAGGAGCCTCTAACGCTGGTTTTCACGGCTAACGCCAAACTCCAAATCTAGGTCTAGATTTGGATGTTCGAATGGACCTTGCACTAGAAGATCCTGTCTCAAAGGTAGCTTCCATGGTGGAGCCGATGACATATTCACCAGGTCTGCATACCAAGTCCTGCGTGGCCACGCAGGAGCTATCAGAATCACTGAGGCCTTCTCCTGTTTGATCCTGGCTATGAGCCTGGGAAGGAGAGGAAACGGTGGAAACACATACGCTAGGTTGAACGACCAAGGCGCCACTAATGCATCCACTAGAGTCGCCTTGGGATCCCTGGATCTGGACCCGTAACAAGGAATCTTGAAGTTCTGACGGGACGCCATCAGATCCATGTCTGGAATGCCCCATAATTGGGTTAACTGGGCAAAGACCTCCGGGTGGAGTTCCCACTCCCCCGGATGTAAAGTCTGACAACTCAAATAGTCCGCCTCCCAGTTGTCTACTCCTGGGATTTGAATTGCAGATAGATGGCAGGAGTGATCCTCCGCCCATTTGATGATCTTGGACACCTCGCTCATCGCCAAGGAACTCTTTGTTCCCCCCTGATGATTGATGTACGCAACAGTCGTTATGTTGTCCGACTGAAACCTTATGAACCTGGCTTCCGCTAGTTGAGGCCAAGCCAGGAGCGCATTGAATATTGCTCTTAGTTCCAAAATGTTTATCGGGAGAAGAGACTCTTCTCGAGACCATAGACCCTGAGCTTTCAGAGAGTCCCAGACCGCGCCCCAACCCCAAGAGGCTGGCGTCGGTAGTGACAATGACCCACTCCGGTCTGCGGAAACTCATTCCCTGAGACAGGTGATCCTGGGTCAACCACCAGAGAAGTGAGTCCCTGGTTACATGGTCTACTTGAATTTGGGGAGACAAGTCTGTATAGTCCCCATTCCACTGATTGAGCATGCACAGCTGTAATGGTCTTAGATGAATTCGAGCAAAAGGAACCACGTCCATTGCTGCGACCATTAGTCCTATTACTTCCATGCACTGAGCTATGGAGGGTTGAGGAATAGAATGAAGAACTCGACAAGCGTTTAGAAGCTTTAACTTTTTGACTTATGTCAGGAAGATCTTCATTTCCACAGAATCTATTATTGTTCCCATAAAAGGAACCCTTGTGGACGGTGACAGTGAACTCTTTTCTATGTTCACCTTCCACCCGTGAGATCTGAGAAAAGCCAACACAATGTCCGTGTGGGCCCTTGCTTTGGAAAGAGACGACGCTTGGATTAGGATGTCATCTAGATAAGGTGCTACAGCGATGCCCCTCGGCCTTAGGACCGCTAGAAGGGACCCTAGCACCTTTGTGAAAATTCTGGGAGTGGTGGCTAAACCGAATGGAAGAGCCACGAACTGGTACTGTTTGTCCAGAAAAGCGAACCTCAGGAACTGATGATGAGTTTTGTGGATTGGGATATGCAGATATGCATCCTTTAGATCCACGGTAGTCAAATATTGACCCTGCTGGATTGTCGGCAAGATTGTCCGAATGGTTTCCATTTTGAAGGATGGAACTCTGAGGAACTTGTTTAATATCTTTAAATCCAGAATTGGCCTGAAAGTTCCCTCTTTTTTGGGAACCACAAACAGGTTTGAGTAAAAACCTAGACCTTGTTCCCCGGAGGGGACTGGGTTTATCACTCCCATCTTTGATAGGTCTCTTACACAATGTAAGAATGCCTGTTTCTTTATCTGGTCTGAAGATAAGCGAGACAGGTGGAATCTTCCCTTTGGAGGAAGTCCCTTGAAGTCAAGTAGGTATCCCTTGGAGACTATCTCTAGTGCCCAGGGATCCGGAACATCTCTTGCCCAAGCCTGAGCGAAGAGAGATAGTCTGACCCCTACCAGATCCGGTCCCGGATCGGGGGCTACCCCTTCATGCTGTCTTGGTAGCAGCAGCAGGTTTCTTGGTCTGTTTACCCTTATTCCAGCCTTGCATGGGCTTCCAAGCGGGTTTGGGCTGGGCCGCGTTACCTTCTTGTCTAGCGGCAGTGGAGTTATTAGCCGGTCCGTTCCTGAAATTGCGAAAGGAACGAAAATTAGACTTGTTCTTAGCCTTAAAAGGCCTATCCTGTGGGTACCCCCAGTGATGTCTGAAATAATTTCCTTCAATTCCGGCCCAAAAAGGGTCTTACCCTTGAAAGGAATATTAAGTAACTTAGTCTTGGACGACACATCTGCCGACCAGAGTTTTTCGCCACCAATTTCGTTATTTGAAAAGCGGCATCCAATATAAAGGAATTAGCTAACTTTAATGCGTGAATTCTGTCCATGACTTCTTCATAGGAAGTCTCTTTCTGTAGCGACCTTTCTAGTTCCTCGAACCAAAAGGACGCCGCTGAAGTGACAGTAATAACACACGTAGCTGGTTGAAGGATGAACCCTTGCTGTCTTAAATATAGGAGGTGGGGCAAAGGGTACACCTGGCTTCTCCCACTCCTTATCCACTATGCTCGCTACCCTCTTGGGTATAGGAAAAGCATCGTCGTGCACTGGGACCTCTAAAAATTTGTCCAATTTGCACAACTTCTCTGGTACTACCATAGAATCACAGTCATCCAGAGTAGCTAATACCTCCTTAAGCAAAGCGCGGAGATGTTCTAGCTTAAACTTAAATGCTACTATATCAGGTTCTGCCTGTTGAGAAATTTTTCCTGAGTCTGAAATTTCACCCTCAGACAGCCCTTCCCTCACAGCATCGTCAGCGTCTGATTGTTCATCTGTATTTAAAACTGAACAATCACGCTTTCTCTGAAATGCTGGCAGTTTGGATAAAAGATTTGCTATAGAATTATCCACTACTGCTGTCAATTGTTGCATAGAAATAAGCACTGGCACGCTAGGTGTCGCCTGCGCGGGCAAAGGTGGTGTAGACACAGAAGGAGAGGATGTAGAACTATCCCCACTACCTTCATTAGATAAATCATCTTGGGCAACATTATGAAATGTAACAGAGTTGTCCTTATTTTGTTTGGACGCTATGGCACAATCATCACAAACACTCGAAGGGGGAACCACATTTGTCTCTACACACACAGAACATAGGTTATCTGATGGCCCAGACATGTTAAACAGATTTAGGCAGGCAAACAATGCAATAAAAACGATTTTAAACAAAAACGTTACTGTCTCTTTAAATAATAAAATGACACACTTTATTTCTGAATGTTCAAAAAACTATGAAGGTGTCTAAAACAAGCCAGATCAATAAAAAACGTCCCCAAGTGTATATGAGCTCATAAAACATTTCATATGCCATGATATTGCAATAAAAACCAATCGATTTGGCCCCTAACAGTGTCTACCAGCATAAAATTCAAAAAGGGGAAGCCTGTTATCTTTTTTGCTGAGGTGAAAGAAAAATGGCTTACTGTTTTCCCTGAGGGGAAAAAACATAATTTATGTAAGAACTTACCTGATAAATTCATTTCTTTCATATTAGCAAGAGTCCATGAGCTAGTGACGTATGGGATATACATTCCTACCAGGAGGGGCAAAGTTTCCCAAACCTCAAAATGCCTATAAATACACCCCTCACCACACCCACAATTCAGTTTAACGAATAGCCAAGAAGTGGGGTGATAAAAAAGTGCGAAAGCATATAAAATAAGGAATTGGAATAATTGTGCTTTATACAAAATCATAACCACCACAAAAAAAGGGCGGGCCTCATGGACTCTTGCTAATATGAAAGAAATGAATTTATCAGGTAAGTTCTTACATAAATTATGTTTTCTTTCATGTAATTAGCAAGAGTCCATGAGCTAGTGACGTATGGGATAATGACTACCCAAGATGTGGATCTTTCCACACAAGAGTCACTAGAGAGGGAGGGATAAAATAAAGACAGCCAATTCCTGCTGAAAATAATCCACACCCAAAATAAAGTTTAACGAAAAACATAAGCAGAAGATTCAAACTGAAACCGCTGCCTGAAGTACTTTTCTACCAAAAACTGCTTCAGAAGAAGAAAATACATCAAAATGGTAGAATTTAGTAAAAGTATGCAAAGAGGACCAAGTTGCTGCTTTGCAGATCTGGTCAACCGAAGCTTCATTCCTAAACGCCCAGGAAGTAGATACTGACCTAGTAGAATGAGCTGTAATTCTCTGAGGCGGAATTTTACCCGACTCAACATAGGCAAGATGAATTAAAGATTTCAACCAAGATGCCAAAGAAATGGCAGAAGCTTTCTGGCCTTTCCTAGAACCGGAAAAGATAACAAATAGACTAGAAGTCTTACGGAAAGATTTCGTAGCTTCAACATAATATTTCAAAGCTCTAACAACATCCAAAGAATGCAACGATTTCTCCTTAGAATTCTTAGGATTAGGACATAATGAAGGAACCACAATTTCTCTACTAATGTTGTTGGAATTCACAACTTTAGGTAAAAATTCAAAAGAAGTTCGCAACACCGCCTTATCCTGATGAAAAATCAGAAAAGGAGACTCACAAGAAAGAGCAGATAATTCAATATTTTTAGATCCAGAACTGGTCTGAAGGAATTCTCCTTCTTTGGTACAATGAAGAGATTTGAATAAAACCCCATCCCCTGTTCCTGAACTGGAACTGGCATAATTACTCCAGTCAACTCTAGATCTGAAACACATTTCAGAAATGCTTGAGCTTTTACTGGATTTACTGGGACACGGGAAAGAAAAAATCTCTTTGCAGGAGGTCTTATCTTGAAACCAATTCTGTACCCTTCTGAAACAATGTTCTGAATCCAAAGATTGTGAACAGAATTGATCCAAATTTCCTTGAAAAAACGTAACCTGCCCCCTACCAGCTGAGCTGGAATGAGGGCCGCACCTTCATGTGGACTTAGAAGCAGGCTTTGCCTTTCTAGCTGGCTTGGATTTATTCCAGACTGGAGATGGTTTCCAAACTGAAACTGCTCCTGAGGATGAAGGATCAGGCTTTTGTTCTTTGTTGAAACGAAAGGAACGAAAACGATTATTAGCTCTACTTTTACCTTTAGATTTTTTATCCTGTGGTAAAAAAGTTCCTTTCCCACCAGTAACAGTTGAAATGATGGAATCCAACTGAGAACCAAATAATTTGTTACCCTGGAAAGAAATAGAAAGTAAAGTTGATTTAGAAGCCATATCAGCATTCCAAGTTTTAAGCCATAAAGCTCTTCTAGCTAAAATAGCTAGAGACATAAACCTGACATCAACTCTGATAATATCAAAAATGGCATCACAGATAAAATTATTAGCATGCTGAAGAAGAATAATAATGTCATGAGAATCACGATGTGTTACTTGTTGCGCTAAAGTTTCCAACCAAAAAGTTGAAGCTGCAGCAACATCAGCCAAAGATATAGCAGGTCTAAGAAGATTACCTGAACACAGATAAGCTTTTCTTAGAAAGGACTCAATTTTCCTATCTAGAGGATCCTTAAACGAAGTACCATCTGACATAGGAATAGTAGTACGTTTAGCAAGGGTAGAAATAGCCCCATCAACTTTAGGGATTTTGTCCCAAAATTCTAATCTGTCAGACGGCACAGGATATAAATGCTTAAAACGTTTAGAAGGAGTAAATGAATTACCCAATTTATCCCATTCTTTGGAAATTACTGCAGAAATAGCATTAGGAACAGGAAAAACTTCTGGAATAACCACAGGAGCTTTAAATACCTTATCTAAACGTTTAGAATTAGTATCAAGAGGACTAGAATCCTCTATTTCTAAAGCAATTAGAACTTCTTTAAGTAAAGAACGAATAAATTCCATTTTAAATAAATATGAAGATTTATCAGCATCAACCTCAGAGACAGAATCCTCTGAACCAGAGGAGTCATCAGAATCAGAATGATGTTCATTTAAAAATTCATCTGTAGGGAGAGAAGTTTTAAAAGATTTTTTACGTTTACTAGAAGGAGAAATAACAGACATAGCCTTCTTTATGGATTCAGAAACAAAATCTCTTATATTATCAGGAACATTCTGCACCTTAGATGTTGAGGGAACTGCAACAGGCAATGGTACTTTACTAAAGGAAATATTATCTGCTTTAACAAGTTTGTCATGACAATCAATACAAACAACAGCTGGAGAAATAGCTACCAAAAGTTTACAGCAGATACACTTAGCTTTGGTAGATTCAGCACTTGACAGCGATTTTCCTGTAGTATCTTCTGGCTCAGATGCAACGTGAGACATCTTGCAATATGTAAGAGAAAAAACAACATATAAAGCAAAATTGATCAAATTCCTTAAATGACAGTTTCAGGAATGGGAAAGAATGCCAAAGAACAAGCTTCTAGCAACCAGAAGCAATAAAAAATGAGACTTAAATAATGTGGAGACAAAAGCGACGCCCATATTTTTTCGCGCCAAATAAGACGCCCACATTATTTGGCGCCTAAATGCTTTTTGGCGCCAAAAATGACGCCACATCCGGAACGCCGACATTTTTGGCGCGAAATAACGTCAAAGAATGACGCAACTTCCGGCAACACGTATGACGCCGGAAACGGAAATAGAATTTTTGCGCCAAAAAAGTCCGCGCCAAGAATGACGCAATAAAATGAAGCATTTTCAGCCCCCGCAAGCCTAACAGCCCACAGGGAAAAAGTCAAATTTTAAGGTAAGAAAAAAAGGTCAAATCAAAATGCATTATCCCAAATATGAAACTGACTGTCTGAAAATAAGGAAAGTTGAACATTCTGAGTCAAGGCAAATAAATGTTTGAATACATATATTTAGAACTTTATAAACAAAGTGCCCAACCATAGCTTGGAGTGTCACAGAAAATAAGACTTACTTACCCCAGGACACTCATCTACATATAGCAGATAGCCAAACCAGTACTGAAACGAGAATCAGCAGAGGTAATGGTATATATAAGAGTATATCGTCGATCTGAAAAGGGAGGTAAGAGATGAATCTCTACGACCGATAACAGAGAACCTATGAAATAGACCCCTTAGAAGGAGATCACTGCATTCAAATAGGCAATACTCTCCTCACATCCCTCTGACATTCACTGCACGCTGAGAGGAAAACCGGGCTCCAACTTGCTGCGGAGCGCATATCAACGTAGAATCTAGCACAAACTTACTTCACCACCTCCATCGGAGGCAAAGTTTGTAAAACTGAATTGTGGGTGTGGTGAGGGGTGTATTTATAGGCATTTTGAGGTTTGGGAAACTTTGCCCCTCCTGGTAGGAATGTATATCCCATACGTCACTAGCTCATGGACTCTTGCTAATTACATGAAAGAAATGACTGTCATCTAGCATTAGCCTGTGTTGTTAGAAGGAGACTAGTCATACCTGAAGCAGATGAGTCTGCAAGCTGTTACCCCCAACTGAAGTTCTCTAGTTTCAACAGTCCTGTGTTGTAACAGTAATGGATTTTAGTTACTTGTGCTAAAATCATAGCCCTCTTAAACAGAAATCTTTTTACTTTTCTTTTTACTTTTCTGTTGTAGAGTAAATAGTACAAGCCAGCACTATTTTAAAATAACAAACTCTTGATAGAAGAAATAAAAAACTACAACTACACCACAAACTCCTCGCCATCCCCGTGGAGATGCTACTTGTTCAGAGCGGCAAGGAGAATGACTGGGGGGCGGAGCCAGAGGGGGAGCTATATGGACAGCTCTTGCTGTGTGCTCTCCTTGCCTTTCCCTGTGGAGGAGAATATTTCCCACAAGTAATGGATGACGCCGTGGACCGGACACACCAATGTTGGAGAAACGTAGTTAACTTCACATCTGCATAAGGGGCCCACAGGAAATAAGAATGTTGTTATAGCACATAACAGAATATGCCCATATAACCATTTGTAGAGAGGATCATATATTAGAACCATATGTTACAACTTATACAAAAGAAACTTGTGGAATGCTGCATTATAAACATTTGATACTAGATTTAAGGCTAACCTCAATATGCTTAATATGTGAGATTCAAATTACCCATATAACATAATATATATATATAATATATATATATATATATATATATATATATACACATATATACATATATATATACACATATATACATATATATATACACATATATACATATATATATATATATACACATATATATACATATATATACATATATACATATATACATATACAAATAAACATATACACACATATATACCCATCATTCCCCTCTTTGATCACATCGTGATCACATAACCTGTAATGTTCCTACAATATAAACTATCTGGGTCTACCTCTAATTAAATTTTGCAGTTGAACTTTTTCTGCATCTTGTATCATACCTGATATTTTCTTTCGTAAAGTACAAGACATGTAACAGTTAAACAATGTTAATAATAGTAAACAAATAGGTGTAAAGTGTCCAGCATCTTCAGGTGAGTAATAACATGCCGTTATTAATACAATTGGGATATACACAAAGATCAATATCCCCATTAGGAAAAGGAAGATCTTGCAGAAATGTCTTGGATCCATGATTGAGATCGTCATCCTGGTCTTTGTGAGGAGTGATCGATACCTTATCACCCACTTCTCCTTTGGGAGGGGTGACCGATAGCTTGTCACCCGCTTCTCCTCTCTTTGGACAGAGTTTCACTCGTGAAGCGTGTATCCAGATGTCCTTGTCGTCAGTCAGTACGGCAGTCCTGGTTACAGCGATCACAGTGACTGGCTTGCTGAACGGGAAACCTCCTTTCTTTGCTTTATTCAGCTGGCGAATGCAGACCAGATCTCCAGGCTTGAAAGGATGAGTTGGTTCCTGTGAGGGAAGAGGTAAACGGGAAGACACATCACCATAGATGCCATTCAATTTATCAATCAATTGTTTTACATATTGTTCCTTAATACAATCTAAATCACCATTTTTAATGATAAGTGGGCCTTTTACCCATGGAGTCGGGAATGGTCTACCCATTAGGACCTCAAATGAAGACAACCTGGTTGTCCTATTCGCAGGTAAATTGTCCTAATCGCAGGTAAATAGTTTTGCCATTTAACCCATGTACCTGCTGTTGCCTTTAAAAGTTTTTCCTTGATATTGCGATTCATTCTTTCTACAATCCCTGAGCTTTGAGGATGGTAGGGAATGTGAAAGTTCCAATTAATCTGTAACCATTCTACTAACTCATGTGTGATTTTACTAATGAACGCTGGACTGTTATCAGAATTAATCTGAAGCGGACAACCAAATCTGGGAATTATTTCAGTGGCTAAAATTTTAGCGACTGTTTTTGCATCTTCCCTCTGGGTAACAAAAGCTTCTGGCCACTTAGAAAATTGGTCAACTATAACAAGCAGATATAATTGTTTAGTGCCAGTTTTTGGAATATGTGTAAAATCAATTTGTAGATGTGTGAATGGGGCTGTAGGTGGGGGTAAGTGGTCATGCTGGGCTTTATTGGGAATGGTTGCATTGGTCTGTAAGCAATATACACATCTATTAATATATGCCTTGCAATGATCACCTATACAATGTAGAAAGATTGCTTCAACAAGTTAGTATTGGCTTGTGCTATAAAGAGTGGTGCACTGCTTTCCGGTATGCCCACCTCCCCCTCTTTAGAAAACAAAGCATTCTCATCTAAAGTTAACCCATTAGTAGTCCAGAAAGATATGTCACTAGGAGTGGCATTTCCCTGGAGTTCAAGAAGCATATGGTCTGTAGGGCATGAAGGTGGGGCTAAAACAGCATACATACAGATGGTGGATCCGGGTGTATGAGAAACATAAGCAGTCTCTTTAGCAATTTTATCTGCAAGTGCATTACCCAAGGAAATAGGGTCAGACTTGTATGTATGTGTACGGCAATGTATGATCGCTATGTCCTTTGGGAGTTGTATGGCCTCTAAAAGGTCATTAATCAGGTCTGTATGAGAGATGGTCTTGCCATCTGCTGAAACAAAACCACGTTGTTTCCATATCATACCAAAATCATGCACAACCCCAAAAGCATAGCGAGCGTCAGTGTAAATGTTAACAGATTTATTTTCAACCAATTTACATGCTTTTGTAAGTGCTATTAATTCTGCAGCTTGTGCAGAAGGATAAGGAATGGGGCCTGCATCTAGAACAATGTCTGGTAGTTGCACAACGGCATAGCCTGTCTTATAAATACCATCACTAGGTCGGGAACAAGAACCATCAACAAACACATTATCAGCATGGTCAAAAGGTTTATCCATCAAGTCAGGTCTTGGTGTGGTAATGTGGTGTATTACCTCTATACAGTCATGGTCTGTTGGAAAGTCTGGTAATCCTGTAAGTAAGGCACTAAGTATTTGAGTTGGCCCTGAGGATACACTACTATATTTAATAGTCAGATTTGTATTATTCAGTAATATACATTCATAACCAGAAAGTCTTTGAGAAGTCCTGTGTTGGGTAGTGACATTTTTTACAAGATGTAAAACTTGGTGACTAGTGTGTAGTACTATTGGATGGCCTAATGTGATTGTTTCAACCATCTCTACAGCCATGGCGCAAGCCGTCAATGCTCGGAGACACGCCGGCATCCCTTGTACCGGTATTGGAACTACTTTGGAAAAGAAAGCTACGGGACGCATATTGCCTCCACCATGCTCTTGGGCACAGACAGCAGCCATGGTTTTACAATTGTCCCTCGCATACAAGTGAAATGGTTTACAATAATCAGGTAGTCCTAAAGCAGGGGCACTAATAATGCTAGTCTTCAGAGCTATGTAGGATTTAGTCATGTCTGTGGTCCATTGTATATGTTCAGGGCTATCCCCTTTTGTGGCTTGCCTTAGAATGGAATCATGATGGGAGCACTCAGGAATCCATTGTCTGCAATAATTAATCATACCTAGAAAGGTGAGCATGTCCTTTCTAGTAACTGGCTTTGGGATCTGTTGAATCGCTTGGATTCGTTTGGGACTAATGGACCGGTGGCCTTGGGAAAGCACAAAACCAAGGTAATCCACTTTTGTCACTCCTACTTGTAGCTTATGTTTTGCTATTTTATGACCTTCAGCAGCAAGGTGTTTTAACAGACTTATTGTATCTACTGTATTAGCCTCCTGGTTAGGACTACACAACAGTAGGTCATCGACGTACTGAAGGAGGACGGAACCTTGGCTGGGAGTCCATGACCGCAAGGTACGTTGGAGCACCAGCGAGTAGACCGCAGGTGAGGCCACATAGCCTTGAGGGAGGCGTGTCCAGGTAAGCTGACGCCCATCATAATAAAAAGCCATAAGTAGCTGTGTCTCAGGGTCCAATCGGACTGAAAAAAATGCATTAGCTAAATCAATTACTGTAAATATACAGGCGTCATGTGGAATGGCTGTGAGTAAGGTTGTAACATCTGGGACTATTGGGGCAATTGGGATTACTATTTCATTAATTTCCCTTAGGTCTTGTACTAACCTATATTCATTGTCTTTCTTTGGGATCGGATTTATGGGGGTATTATAGTTAGAAACTACTGGACGGAGGATTCCTTGTTTAAGGAATTCCTCTATCATGGGTCTTATCCCTTCTTTCTTTTCTCTAGACAATGGATATTGTTTAATAAACACTGGAGTAGTATTAGGTTTTAATCTGGCTTTATATGGGGTACACTGAACTAAACCAACGTCTAGTTTTGAAGATGCCCATACAGAGGATGGGACATCTGTCAATATGTCATTAAAAAAAACACAGGTTAGTGGACCCTAGACTCAAGTCTAACCCACCCTGTCTAGTGACAGCTACTTTCAAACCAAGGGGACCCATAAGATCACGACCCAAAAGGTTAAGGGGACACCCAGTTATAATATGAAATGGGTGCAAAAGTTGTTGGCCAGTATAGGGTACACTAACTTCAAGTGGCGGTGTGATGCGAGTCTGAGTCAGCACTCCATTAATCCCTAGAGAAGGTTCAAAATTTTCGGTAATGCCATCATACATATCTGAGCATAAGGCAGAGCATGTAGCTCCTGTGTCTACTCAAAATGGTAGGGGTTCTCCCTCCACTTCTAGGACTAAGTACGGTTGCTCATGATAACTTGTTGACACCACTGGAAAAATTGGAGTGCTACCTTCTAGGCACCCCTATGGCCATTGTATGTTGTGTTTGGGTGCCTCCATGGGTGCAGGGGCTATGTAAGGCTGTCTGTTATACTGTCTGGGATTGTAAGGGGGGCCAGAATTATTAGGGGGTTTTGGGCATTCATTTTTCCAATGTCCCTGTTCCCCACAGTTAAAACAATGTGTTCTGTTTGAAGTATAATTCTATCTAGCTCTTCCTCTAGCTCTCCCTCTACCTCTCACATACATTCTATTACTCCCTGTATTATCCCTTTCCCTGGCCTGGAATGGATCACAAAGTTGTAAACTCTGCTTTTGATAAAAAGCAGCGTTTTTTCCTTATAATTTCCTGATGTCAAAACAACCTGCCCCTTCTTTTTCATGAATTCTTTTCAAGAATTCTGCTGGAGTCAACTCCGGCCAATCAGAGACAAGTTGTTTCACCAACAAAGAAAGCTGAGGTTGCATATTACTAATGCAAGTCTGGACCTTCAGAGAGCCCATTGCATCTCCTGATTCCATTCCAGCCTCTTCCTTCCAGCATTTATAAAAACGCTTAACAAATTCTACTACTGTTTCCTTTGTATTCTGTTTGCACGCTAGTGCAATTGACATATTTTGTTTATCCTTTCATATTCTATGCATTTCTATACTTAATTCTGTCCACATTTCATCAAGTCCTTCACATGTGTTTAGGGCATAGTTAATTGTTGGATCTCGACTCAATTCACTAATACTCTTTACATTACCCCACTCCCAACCTGATTCAGGGTCATAGTCTAGAAGTGCATCAATGATAATTCTTATATCTGTCTGTGTCATGTTTTGTCCTTGTAACATTCTTTTTAAATACATAATACAAGCTGATGGATGTTGACGGGGGTTTGGGGCTCCCTTGGTAATTTCCCTTAATTCACCCGGGGACAAAGTTTTAATAATTAATTGGTCTCCAACAGTAAGAAATGGCATACTAGCTTCTGGTACAGCTGCCTCCTCCTCCTCTACTTCTTCATTCCCTCTTTTATATTGTGGGGTTATTGTAGGGGGGTAGGAAGGTGTTGCTGGTTCAACCTTAATCGGGGGTTTGGGCATAATTGGGGGTTTAGTGACCTGGTATCGGGGAGTTACAGAAGGTCCTGGCAAGGTCCATTCCTGAGGTACCTGAGCAGAGGCAATAGCAATAGTCTCTAGATCTATGTCACTAGGGGATGGGAGGCTAGGATATAGTCTGTTATATGATGGCAAAGGTAGGTGAGGGGCATTATATGGGGCGGGGGGGTGAATATGCTTTCTGTCTTTGCTTCTCACTTTTACCCTTTTTTTATTCCCATCTATATCAATATATTGCCAGTATGGAGCAACAGTCAGCCAATTTTCCCCACCCTTTTTCATATAATCCATATTCCATCTTGGATCACCTTTATACCATGGAAATGCCTCTTCATCACCTAGACACAACCCTTTTACCATATTCATATGAAATTTATCATTATCCCCCTCTCTGGGGAATGGATCAGAGCTTCTCATAGCTTCTGTCCAATCTGCCATATTCTGAACCCAAGGAATAATATACATAAACCCATCGGGCGACACCCTTCCCACATAATCTTTACATTTTTCTCCTGGTCTAGGTGTTGGAAATTGTTTAGACTGGGATTTGCCCATTCTCAACTCCTAACTTATCTTTTAAAACTTTTACAACAAAATATAATACAATACAAAAAAAAATAAAAATAATAAAAATAAAAAAATACAATACCTTTACCTTTAAGAGCAATTAATTATTGAATCTTTTTGCAAAAACCACATTAACTAGAATGGTTGTACTCCGTTACCAGTTATTGTGCTTAATGCTTAAGTTTACAACAAGAGAGAGAGAAAAAATATCACTATGCTAGTTTCTTTCAGTAGTTTCTGGCATTAATTATCTCTAGGTCAAAGGTCACCCTTCACCAGAAAAAATGTAGCGTTTTAACTAACATTCAGAAACAGCAATACATATAAGCAACAGTTTACTTTCTTAATACTTTATACAATAAGCAGTATTTTACTTCCTTAACACTTTATGCAAATAACAGTATTTTGCCATACAGCATATTTAGGAAAGCAAGCAGCATAAGAATTCATATAAACAATGCAGTATTTATCTTATAACTTTAAAGCAATGTTAGCCATACAGCGTATTTCAAAAGCAAGCAGCAAGAAAATGTGTGGTTTAACCCTTCAGCCAGACTTAATATAACCTGATTTCTACCAAAGAAATCTATTATTCCCTTTTTATTTTTAATCTACCAAAGACTCATATATATATAATTAACCTGATTTCTACCAAAGAAATCTACCATTCCTATGTAAAATGAAACTTAAGGGGTCTTGTGGTAAGAGAAAAAAGTTCAGAATAAAAAGGACTCTTTGTTCAGCTCACCTTCCGAGAGTTCCCTGTTTCATCCCACGTGTCTGACACCAGTTTTGTAGGGTTACTTCTTTTGTTCCTTAGCTCTGCTCTGGCTGATAAGGGTGCGGCACACGTTTTATTCAGGGCCCTGGGGTGACCACTGAAATCACACACACATGCAACTGAGTGTTTTCACAAGAGTCCCCTTTATTGAATAACACACAAAGAATTGATAGTGATGTATACGTCATACATGAGGTCACAGGAAATATATAAAAAACGTAGTTAACTTCACATCTGCATAAGGGGCCCACAGGAAATAAGAATGTTGTTATAGCACATAACAGAATATGCCCATATAACCATTTGTAGAGAGGATCATATATTAGAACCATATGTTACAACTTATACAAAAGAAACTTGTGGAATGCTGCATTATAAACATTTGATACTAGATTTAAGGCTACCCTCAATATGCTTAGTATGTGAGATTCAAATTACCCATATAACATAATATATATATAATATATATATATATATATACACATATATACAGGGAGTGCAGAATTATTAGGCAAATGAGTATTTTGACCACATCATCCTCTTTATGCATGTTGTCTTACTCCAAGCTGTATAGGCTCGAAAGCCTACTACCAATTAAGCATATTAGGTGATGTGCATCTCTGTAATGAGAAGGGGTGTGGTCTAATGACATCAACACCCTATATCAGGTGTGCATAATTATTAGGCAACTTCCTTTCCTTTGACAAAATCGGTCAAAAGAAGGACTTGACGGGGAGGAGCCAACTCTGAAGCTGATCGGTCGCATAGCCTAAAAGCTCCTGCTATACTATGAAATAATGCAAGTTTAATGACCGATTTAGCTAAAAAAAAAAGAGGAAAGAAGTGGACATTATCATAGATTTACCACTCCAGAAGACATGTGTAACAGATTTTATGGTAAATCGGAAGCAAGAGAGGAGATCTCATAACCTTGGTGTGTTAGTACATGAGGACTGATACTTGGAGCGGCCATCTTGCGGCCTCCATTGTGTTAGGGGGAAAGGAATAAAATTAACTGCACTCTACTATTATATCTCTTGAAATAGGTGACTACCACACTACCGCACTATGGAAACTCCGGAGACCATCTTAGTGGAAATATACAATTTTTTAGATGGCTGCCGCGAGAGGCTTGAACAGTCATTTGAGTTAGCACCCCGGCAAGTGGAAGCTGTAAAGCAGATTGATCACGCTATCTACTCTATTCTCGCTCTGAACACAGCTGGAGTGGCTCCACGGCAAGCGGCAATACCCTGTACAACAATATGGGATCCTGCTGATCAACCCGTAGATAAGTGCTCGACTACTCTCAGCATTACTCCCCAGGCGCCAAAGCTACAAGTTCGGGCAGCTCCCTTAGACGCTTGCCTGGAGCGTAGAGGATCTCATGGTGTGTCGGGGGTGAGCATTGAATTGGGGCAATGTGATGAACAGGGGCCCAGGGCTTATTACAGAGGAGCTGCTGAAACACTAATGTCCGGTAAGGATGTACACACTGACACGGTCTCAATACTCACGATAATGCCGGAGATGGGTGTGCTTGCTGAAGCGGGTCTAGCTGCAGCCCAGAGACTTTGTTTGGCTTTGCGACTTGATGCGATCCTGAGAGCGGATGGGAGAGACTGCTTGGGGACCGCTATACGGTTTCATTGCTATTCACAAGGCTCTCCCCACTGTAACAACTCTTTACCTCCCGATATTACCCGGAGAGGAATAGGTTAGCAGCCTTGAATGTAGCGGTTCCTTTTATTATGCCTGACTTACAAAACAGGGCAGTTTGACCCGCTGCTATGTCTTACCCCCGGACAGTTGCAAGAAGACTACCCTATACTGTTAATCCTTTCATTAAGCGCCCTCGAACACAGAAGCTGAATGTTGCTGGTTATTGATCTTTTATACTATGTTCTTTTCCTGATCTTCTATACTGTTGAATATTGGATTCTTAACTTGACCCTTAATATATCTGCCTCACACCACCATATAATCGCTGATGGTTATGATGAATACAATGCCTTACTGCTTGCTGATATACTCAATTTTACCTTGTGCATGCATTGTGGGAACTCCTTAGCCTGACAGTATTCTAATAACTTTGATACCTATTTAAAATTGTTTGTTGAGCATTTATGTTTATATTCAGGATAACATAGCAGTACACCCATGTTCACTTCTTTTCTTAATAAGAAAAGGTTCAGTTTAGAGCTTCTCCCAATTCTGACAGCTAGCAAGAATGGGCTACTGGCTAATCCAGGCTGATATTAATTATGTGATTGTATAAATGACTCTTCATTTGCCTCATAAGTGTTTCTCTGTATCATAGTTTTGGAGTCTTTTTTCACACAAATTTAGATAGTTTGCCAGATATGGCTTTTTTTTTTTTCTCTATGCATATCAATTGCTGGAGCCTAATGCTGAACATGCTTTTATACAACCTATTTTGTCAACTCTAGTTAACCTAATCTACACACAGCTTTGCTATGTTAATGCTACCCTTTGTCTAACGCATTTTCAAGGTTTCATGTAGGGGCTCTGGAGTACTAATTTCATGTAGAATTCCTGCCTTAGTTATTAAGTTACCTATATCACAGAGCGTATAGACTTACGTTATGCTCTCCTATACTTTATTTATCTATGTACACTTAGGACTCTTAACTATTAAACTATCGTTACAAACACAACTAAAGGAGTTATAGCCTGCCCAGAGAACTGTTGTTTGTCTAAAAGTCCTGAGTGCTGCCCCTTGAAATAACATTCTTTTACTGTTTAGAATAGGTCCCTGCTGGGGGGTATAGGGCCCATACCCTGCCAGCAGGTCCAATAAACCCATATTGAGACTACACTACCCCGTTCAGAAGGGACTAGCCCTATATTTCATTTCAAAATTACGCATATTCTGTTCTTATTAACCTGTACACAGATATGGCATAACTAACCCACCAGTAGCTCTTGTTCCAAAATAGAAATTAAGCTCTGGATGACGTGGAGATAGCCACCAAAGTTTATTCACACTGAGGTAACACTACACTGTTTTACGGAAACTCCAGCCCTATAGTATTTATCGAGACCCAACCTATTATGATTTTATTAACCTGCACATAGATATAGCACAACATATTTCTTCCCCTTCAAGCGTATGTCACACTGATAAGTTCAATCTCAAGTAAGTCTCACTCTACTCCAGCGACAAGATTGGTCCAGGCTCTTTCTTATCCCTGCAATTCCCCACGACCAATCTATACCCTCCTCCTCCCCCCCCCCCCACGTAATGAGTCCCCTAGCAATAGGGGAACCAAATATGCGGTTTCTCTTGCTCATACCGCAACTTTAACTACTCCCCTAGCATTCATTCTCTTTTACACAATGCCGCAGCCTGGGATCTACTCTCTCTACCGGATCAGCTGGTCTGATCACCAACACCTACCATCTAAGCTTCCATTACTAAACCATTTTTCAGGGGCCACCCTTGTGACCACAGTGAACGGAGCAGAGTCTGTAAGTGCCCCTCTCGTTAGTTTGAAGGCTGCCCTATGATCCACATATATTACTAGGGGAGTTCATACCTTATCCCTCTATATAACACAGAATTCATTACATCCTACACTACATATTATTTCTTGTACTAAGAAAAACTGAGGCTGATTTAACAACGTTTTACTTCTTGTGCACTACCATAATTTGAACGTCTTACACAACTGTAACTCTGACCATTTGTATTTTTATTATCTATTTTATGCTGGCTGTTTATGCAGCAACATTGTAGTGCTTTCATTTTCTTTTTCCTCAATAAAAATATTGAAAAAAAAAAAAAAAAAAAGAAGGACTTGACAGGCTCAGAAAAGTCAAAAATAGTGAGATATCTTGCAGAGGGATGCAGCACTCTTAAAATTGCAAAGCTTCTGAAGCGTGATCATCGAACAATCAAGCGTTTCATTCAAAATAGTCAACAGGGTCGCAAGAAGCGTGTGGAAAAACCAAGGCGCAAAATAACTGCCCATGAACTGAGAAAAGTCAAGCGTGCAGCTGCCAAGATGCCACTTGCCACCAGTTTGGCCATATTTCAGAGCTGCAACATCACTGGAGTGCCCAAAAGCACAAGGTGTGTAATACTCAGAGACATGGCCAAGGTAAGAAAGGCTGAAAGACGACCACCACTGAACAAGACACACAAGCTGAAACATCAAGACTGGGCCAAGAAATATCTCAAGACTGATTTTTCTAAGGTTTTATGGACTGATGAAATGAGAGTGAGTCTTGATGGGCCAGATGGATGGGCCCGTGGCTGGATTGGTAAAAGGCAGAGAGCTCCAGTCCGACTCAGACGCCAGCAAGGTGGAGGTGGAGTACTGGTTTGGACTGGTATCATTAAAGATGAGCTTGTGGGGGGGCCTTTTCGGGTTGAGGATGGAGTCAAGCTCAACTCCCAGTCCTACTGCCAGTTTCTGGAAGACACCTTCTTCAAGCAGTGGTACAGGAAGAAGTCTGCATCCTTCAAGAAAAACATGATTTTCATGCAGGACAATGCTCCATCACACACGTCCAAGTACTCCACAGCGTGGCTGGCAAGAAAGGGTATAAAAGAAAAAAATCTAATGACATGGCCTCCTTGTTCACCTGATCTGAACCCCATTGAGAACCTGTGGTCCATCATCAAATGTGAGATTTACAAGGAGGGAAAACAGTACACCTCTCTGAACAGTGTCTGGGAGGCTGTGGTTGCTGCTGCACGCAATGTTAATGGTGAACAGATTAAAACACTGACAGAATCCATGGATGGCAGGCTTTTGAGTGTCCTTGCAAAAAAAGGTGGCTATATTGGTCACTGATTTGTTTTTGTTTTGTTTTTGAATGTCAGAAATGTATATTTGTGAATGTTGAGATGTTATATTGGTTTCACTGGTAAAAATAAATAATTGAAATGGGTATATATTTGTTTTTTGTTAAGTTGCCTAATAATTATGCACAGTAATAGTCACCTGCACACACAGATATCCCCCTAAAATAGCTATAACTAAAAACAAACTAAAAACTACTTACAAAACTATTCAGCTTTGATATTAATGAGTTTTTTGGGTTCATTGAGAACATGGTTGTTGTTCAATAATAAAATTACTCCTCAAAAATACAACTTGCCTAATAATTCTGCACTCCCTGTACATATATATGTATATATATATATATATATATATATATATATATATACATATACACATATACACATATACAAATAAACATATACACACATATATACCCATCACCTATGAAATAGATTTCCCATGAGGAAAAACATTGCATTCAATAGGTGATACTCCCTTCACATCCCTCTGACATTCACTGTACTCTGAAAGGAATCCGGCTTCAAAATGCTGAGAAGCGCATATCAACGTAGAAATCTTAGCACAAACTTACTTCACCACCTCCATAGGAGGCAAAGTTTGTAAAACTGAATTGTGGGTGTGGTCATGGGTGTATTTATTGGAATTTTGAGGTTTGGGAAACTTTGACCCTCCTGGTAGGATTGTATATCCCATACGTCACTAGCTCATGGACTCTTGCCAATTACATGAAAGAAATGAATTTATCAGGTAAGTTCTTACATAAATTATGTTTTCTTTCATGTAATTGGCAAGAGTCCATGAGCTAGTGAAGTATGGGATAGAAATACCCAAGATGTGGAAGTCCACAGAAGAGTCAATAAAGAGGGAGGGATAAAATAATAACAGCTATTTCCGCTGAGAAAATTAAACCCAAATAAAAAAATAAGTCTTTCTTAAAAAAACTTAAAGGGCCACTGTAAGTAAATATTTTCTATGCCTGTTACTAACTAACTACCCCAAATACGCTTTTTATCAATAGCATTTCATTAACATATCTCTACTGTACATCAGAAATCTTGTCTGCAAATTTAATTGTTTTCCAAACCCATTCCGTGGGTATCCTTTGCTCTGTACCAATCCGTTTACAATACCTAGGTTTCAAAATGGCGCTTTAAACACAAAGTTATTGGTTTAAGTATTTTGAACATGCAGTGCTGAAAATAGTGGGCAGGATAACGTGACATCATCGGCGAATAAAAGATATAACTTTTAGAACATTATGAAACTTTGTTTTGGAGAAAATATAGGTCAGTAGGTTTTAATTAATGTTTATTAACTTTAATATGTTAGTTGTTTAGCTTAAAAATTATAACAGAAAGTAATCCTTTAAATCATAAGCAGAAGAATCAAACTGAGGCAGATGCCTGAAGAACTTTTCTAACAAAGGCTGCTTCTGAAGAAGCAAATACATTTAAATGGTAAAATTTAGTAAATGTATGCAAAGAAGACCAAGTTGCTGCTTTGCAAATCTGATCAACTGAAGCTTCATTCTTAAAAGCCCAAGAAGTGGCGACTGATCTAGTAGAATGAGCTGTAATTCTCTGAGGCGGAGACTGTCCCGTCTCCGAATAAGCCTTGTGAATCAAAAGCTTTAACCAAGATGCGAAATAAACGTCAGAGGCTTTCTGACCTTTCCTAGAACCAGAAAAAACAATTTATGTAAGAATTTACCTGATAAACTAATTTCTTTCATATTGGCAAGAGTCCATGAGCTAGTGACATATGGGATATACAATCCTACCAGGAGGGGCAAAGTTTCCCAAACTTCAAAATGCCTATAAATACACCCCTCACCACACCCACAATTCAGTTTAACGAATAGCCAAGAAGTGAGGTGATAAAGAAAGGAGTAAAAAGCATCAAAAAAGGAATTTGGAAATTGTGCTTTATACAAAAAATAACCACCATAAAAAGGGTGGGCCTCATGGACTCTTGCCAATATGAAAGAAATGAATTTATCAGGTAAATTCTTACATAAATTATGTTTTCTTTCATGTAATTGGCAAGAGTCCATGAGCTAGTGACATATGGGATATCAATACCCAAGATGTGGAACTCCACGCAAGAGTCACTAAAGAGGGAGGGATAAAATAAAAAACAGCCATTTTCCACTGAAAAAATCATCTACAACCCAAATTATACGTTTATTCTTTTAATGAAAAAAAAAAAACTTAAATATCAGCAAAAGAATCAAACTGAAACAGCTGCCTGAAGAACTTTTTCTACCAAAAACTGCTTCTGAAGAAGCAAATACATCAAAACGGTAGAATTTAGTAAATGTATGCAAAGAGGACCAAGTTGCCGCTTTGCAAATCTGATCAACTGAAGCTTCATTCTAAAAAGCCCACAAAGTGGAGACTGATCTAGTAGAATAAGCTGTAATTCTCTGAGGCGGGGTCTTACCCGACTCCAAATAAGCTTGATTAATCAAAAGCTTTAACCAAGAAGCCAAGGAAATAGCAGAAGCCTTCTGACCTTTCCTAGGACCAGAAAATATAATAGACTAAAAAAGTGTTTCTGAAATCTTTGGTAGCTTCAACATAATATTTCAAAGCTCTTACTACATCCAAAGAATGTAAGGATCTCTCCAAAGAATTCTTAGGATTAGGACACAAGAAAGGAACAACAATTTCTCTACTAATGTTCTTAGAATTCACAACCTTAGGTAAAAATTGAAATGAAGTCCGCAAATCCGCCTTATTCAGATGAAAAATCAGAAAAGGAGATTCACAAGAAAGAGCAGATAGCTCAGAAACTCTTCTAGCAGAAGAGATAGCCAAAAGGAACAACAATAGTTTAGTGTCCAAAGAATGCATGGGCTCAAATGGAGGAGCCTGTAACGCCTTCAAAACCAAATTAAGACTCCAAGGAGGAGAAATTGATTTAATGACAGGCTTAATACGAACTAAAGCCTGTACAAAGCAGTGAATATCAGGAAGTTTAGCTATCTTTCTGTGAAATAAAACAGAAAGAGCAGAGATTTGTCCCTTCAAGGAACTTGCAGACAAACCTTTATCCAAACCATCCTGAAGAAACTGTAAAATTCTAGGAATTCTAAAAGAATGCCAAGAGAATTTATGAGAAGAACACCATGAAATGAAAGTCTTCCAAACTCGATAATAAATCTTTCTCAAGACAGATTTACGAGCATGTAACATAGTATTAATCACTGAGTAAGAAAAACCTCTGACTTAGCTCTAAGCGTTCAATTTCCATACCTTAAAATTTAATGATTTGAGATCCTGATGGAAAATTGGACCTTGAGACAAGAGATCCAGCATTAACGGAAGTGGCCAAGGTTAGCAACTGGACATCTGAACAAGATCTGCATACCAAAACCTGTGAGGCCATGCTGGAGCCACCAGCAACACAAACGATTGTTCCATGATGATTTTGGAGATCACTCTTGGAAGAAGAACTAGAGGCAGAAAAATGTAAGCAGGTTGATAACACCATGGAAGTGTCAGCGCATCCACTGATTCCGCCTGAACATCCCTGGACCTGGACAGGTTTCTGGGAAGTTTCTTGTTTAGATGAGAGGCCATCAGATCTACCTCTGGAAGACCCCACATCTGAACAATCTGAGAAAACACATCTGGATGGAGAGACCACTCCCCCGGATGTAAAGTCTGACGGCTGAGATAATCCGCCTCCCAATTGTCTACACCTGGGATATGCACCGCAGAGATTTGACAGGAGTTGGATTCCGCTCAAGCAAGTATCCGAGATACTTCTTTCATGGCTTGGGGACTGAGTCCCACCCTGATGATTGACATATGCCACAGTTGTGACATTGTCTGTCTGAAAGCAAATAAACGGTTCTCTCTTCAACAGAGGCCAAAACTGAAGAGCTCTGAAAATTGCACAGAGTTCTAAAATATTGATTGGTAATCTCGCCTCTTGAGATTTCCAAACCCCTTGTGCTGTCAGAGATCCCCAAACAGCCCCCCAACCTGAAAGACTTGCATCTGTAGTGATCACAGTCCAGGTTGGCCGAACAAAACGCTGGTGATTTAACCACCACGTCAGAGAGCGTCGAACATTGGGATTTAAGGATATTAATTGTGATATCTTTGTATAATCCCTGCACCACTGATTCAGCATACAAAGTTGGAGAGGTCTCATGTGAAAACGAGCAAAAGGAATCGCGTCCGATGCTGCAGTCATGAGCCCTAAAACTTCCATGCACATAGCCACTGAAGGACTGAATGACTGAGACTGAAGGTGCCGACAGGCTGCAACCAATTTCAAACGTCTCTTGTCTGTTAGAGACAGAGTCATGGACACTGAATCTATCTGGAAAAAAAAAGGTGACCCCTGTCTGAGGAATCAAGAAACTTTTTGGTAAATTGATCCTCCAACCATTTTTTCGAAGAAACAACACTAGTTGATTTGTGTGAGATTCTGCAGAACATAAAGACTAAGCTAGTACCAAGATATTGTCCAAATAAGGAAACACCGCAATACCCTGTTCTCTGATTACAGAGAGTAGGGCACCTAGAACCTTTGAAAAGATTCTTGGAGCTGTTGCTAGGCCAAATGGAAGAGCAACAAATTGGTAATGCTTGTCTATAAAAGAGAATCTCAGGAACTGATAATGTTCTGGATGAATCGGAATATGAAGGTATTGTCAGTATATTTATAAAAATCTTAGTAGTATTCTCCAAACAATGTGTGAGTATATGGCAGGGAATATATTTAACAATCTTTCTTTAGACTGAACCCACAATCAATATACTTCTACTAAGACAACGTAATTAATATAAATATCTGAATTCTTTATTATTAGCAAATAACTATGAACATGTTGATACATAAATATTTGTGAGAATTAGAATATGAGTCGACACTATATGCGTTTAAAACCGTTCAAATAGGCTATGCAACATTTATAAAAATCTATCTTATTCACAGTAAAAGTTCACCCTGTTAGTACAATGAGATTTTAAGATCTTTAACAGCTAAATTTGAACAATAGGACAGTCTATACTTTTTTTTACCAAGCTCATAAATGTTTACCTTTAAAGCTAGCCTGATTTACAATATCCTTTCATTCAAAATTCACACAATGAGACTAAAATATCACAGCTACTAATCTCCAGCAATACAATTGTAATTAGGGTACTAAAGTACATGAATTCTTACAGTGGACAAATGCTTTAAATGAATTCCTTAGCATACAAAAATAAACTTTTAACACTACACAGGCTTATGAAATACTAACTTGAAATACAAACTGCTTCTTTAAATCTGCTTAACTACAATTTGACTATGATATTATCAATAACCTTTGTTTAAAATATTAAAGTTAGAAATCATACATCACCAGTCTGAACCAAATTGTAATTCAATATTTTCCAAATATCTTAGATCTCCTCATTTGAAGGAAAAGTTATTTTGCATAGATCAGGGTTAGTATTTCAGCTCCTGGCTTGAATGACTATGTCCCAAGTATGCTCACCAGTTATCAGTCACCAGGGTAAGCAATCACCAAAAAACTCCCTTCTCTTACATTTAACCTTCCTGTTTTATAATCATTAGAGATCTGGTTTGGTTACACCCACACGGAAACCTTGTCTCGGATTGGACCTTAACGGAGATGAGCATGTTCACCATGGCAACGCATCTTCTGAATAGCTAAATTCCCTTAACTGTCCTACTGGATTTTTGCCACTTGGGGGCAGTAGACATACAGATAAAACCTTTAACATTTCTAAGCATTTTTAACAAGATAATTATTCTCATAAAATGGTTATTTAATCAGACCATAACTCTCTGCATAAATCACATACAAATTTAATTTTAGATAGGGTAGTTTCCTATGCATTTTCTGATCATTTTGATATGAAACATCAATATATTATATTAAAATAATTTATTCTGTCAACTATTCTGAATTGGTAGCATTCAAACTCCTGATATATTGTATCCGTGCAAATACAGCATGCTACATTTCTGTGTATTTCTTCCTGAATATATGAATCTTGTCTATGTAGCTCTGAAATAAAATATAAATGTTAATAATCACTTCTCTTCAGGTTCATAAACATCTATTCACATCCTTAAAAACACAGAGGTTAAGATATTTTATGCTTTCAAAATATATATATATATATATATATATATATATATATATATATATATATTCCAAACAATGGTGTAAGTGCACTCTCACCAACTCTTGCAGCTTGTCAGGGTGCTGTAGGGTTAATAATATTATGTAGCAAAAAAGCACTCACTGAACAGTTCCAACTGTGACAACAAGTTTTAATTCAAAATTGTGACGTTTCGGGACAGCAACAGTCCCTTCCTCTGACAAATTAACAATGTGAAAATACAGGCCTTAAATAGGCTCCAAACTACTCTCCCCTAGTGATTGACCAATCATGGCCAAAGATACATAACACACCTTACATAGTGACCAATAGCTATCAATGAGAAAAAACTACTAATGTATATAGTGATTCAAGTGAATAGTAATAAAGTAATTTAAACATGGAACTCCGTATTGTTAATAGAAAGGGGCAATCTCATTCCAACCAGACCTAAAAGTCAGCTAAATATTCGGTAAATATATAAACAAGACCGTAAATAAACAGTAAGAATGGGGATCGTGATTCAACCAATCATTATCGCCCTGGCTCATGGAGATCGTAATTCCACCAACCAGCAGTGTTCTGACTCCTGGGGATCGTAATACCACCAATCAGCGGCGTTGTGGCACCCAGGGCTCGATACGTCATAGTTATATGCTCTCAAACTACGCCCACCTGTCACTAGGGACGCATACTGCCTCAAAAAATAAAATGTCACATTATTATAATCCCAAATAGAACGCTTGCCCAGAACGCTGCATATCTATGACCAAAAACACTATAAGGCCGCCCATAGAACGCCAATGTTAAGTATACATCAATGGCCGAAACTGATCTGTGTTTGTATCAGATCAGCCATCTCAAGCGGCACAAAGAACGGACAATCAGTGTCATACAGTCTCAGAGTCGTCACTCTGCACTAGAAAATTAACATAAATAAGTAAGCCCTGTTGGTGCCGCACTTGATTCTTCTGCTACAGCCTTCATAACAAAGGTAAATAAAATGCCGAGAACTATCCAATCATCAACAGGACCGCCCCCATGTAGGCGTATCAAAACACTGCCAAGTGTGAACAGATGCTACGTGTCATACTGACACTGATAAGCGCACCCATCATACTCCTACTGTTAGTACTCAACTGTATATAGCTGTCGTCTCACCAAACGCAGGCTCTCTACATAAACATCATAAGTGTAAGTTACACTATCGGACCGGCACTTGATCCTATCATGACACGATCTACCTCCAGTCTTGCAGAAACAAACGAACGTGCTTAATCTAATATTGAAACATAAATGTTATAATAATCCATCTCATTGCGTGAACTAAATATATGCAAGCTCGCCTCTAGTACCCAAATCACAAACCTAAATAAAAGAATGAAAAAGAATAAAGCCGAGAAATAGAACAAAAAAGAGCAAAAAATATAACAAATTAAAAACATCCATTATCAACACATAATGAATGACATCCCTAAATTAGCAGTATATTGCTACCACCCCTGTGTAAAAATCTATAATAATTCAAACTATTCTCTAAGCTAAATAAATGGAGTCACAGCTCCTATAATAAATTCAAAAGACTAAGTAGCCAAAAAAATGAACAAATGTATCTATCATTACATAATTTAAATCCAGATACTTCTATCTGACAACAAAATCACATAATAGCGCTGAATGTCGGTATGGAATGAGACAAACCCCCCAAGTGAAGAACAACACGGGGTGTCAAAAGAAGTGTACAGGTGAATAAATAAAGTTAAAATAAGGTAAAATTAAAATCAATAAGCCCATATAATGGACAAGGTAATCACAACATAATTATCAGAGTGCCACCTATGAATCTCCCATAGAGGCAATATAGGACAGAGAATATATGGGCTTATTGATTTTAACTTTATTTATTCACCTATACACTTCTTTTGACACCCCGTGTTGTTCTTCACTTGGGGGGTTTGTCTCATTCCATACCGACATTCAGCGCTATTATGTGATTTTGTTGTCAGATAGAAGTATCTGGATTTAAATTATGTAATGATAGATACATTTTTTCATTTTTTTGGCTACTTAGTCTTTTGAATTTATTATAGGAGCTGTGACTCCATTTATTTAGCTTAGAGAATAGTTTGAATTATTATAGATTTTTACACAGGGGTGGTAGCAATATACTGCTAATTTAGGGATGTCATTCATTATGTGTTGATAATGGATGTTTTTAATTTGTTATATTTTTTGCTCTTTTTTGCTCTATTTTGAGCTCTATTTCTCGGCTTTATTCTTTTTCATTCTTTTATTTAGGTTTGTGATTTGGGTACTAGAGGCGAGCTTGCATATATTTAGTTCACGCAATGAGATGGATTATTATAACATTTATGTTTCAATATTAGATTAAGCACGTTCGTTTGTTTCTGCAAGACTGGAGGTAGATCGTGTCATGATGGGATCAAGTGCCGGTCCGATAGTGTAACTTACACTTATGATGTTTATGTAGAGAGCCTGCGTTTGGTGAGACGACAGCTATATACAGTTGAGTGCTAACAGTATGAGTATGATGGGTGCGCTTATCAGTGTCAGTATGACACGTAGAATCTGTTCACACTTGGCAGTGTTTTGATACGCCTACATGGGGGCGGTCCTGTTGATGATTGGATAGTTCTCGGCATTTTATTTACCTTTGTTATGAAGGCTGTAGCAGAAGAATCAAGTGCGGCACCAACAGGGCTTACTTATTTATGTTAATTTTCTAGTGCAGAGTGACGACTCTGAGACTGTATGACACTGATTGTCCGTTCTTTGTGCCGCTTGAGATGGCTGATCTGATACAAACACAGATCAGTTTCGGCCATTGATGTATACTTAACATTGGCGTTCTATGGGCGGCCTTATAGTGTTTTTGGTCATAGATATGCAGCGTTCTGGGCGAGCGTTCTATTTGGGATTATAATAATGTGACATTTTATTTTTTGAGGCAGTATGCGTCCCTAGTGACAGGTGGGCGTAGTTTGAGAGCATAAAACTATGACGTATCGAGCCCTGGGTGCCACGACGCCGCTGATTGGTGGTATTACGATCCCCAGGAGTCAGAACACTGCTGGTTGGTGGAATTATGATCTCCATGAGCCAGGGCGATAATGATTGGTTGAATCACGATCCCCATTCTTACTGTTTATTTACGGTCTTGTTTATATATTTACCGAATATTTAGCTGACTTTTAGGTCTGGTTGGAATGAGATTGCCCCTTTCTATTAACAATACGGAGTTCCATGTTTAAATTACTTTATTACTATTCACTTGAATCACTATATACATTAGTAGTTTTTTATCATTGATAGCTATTGGTCACTAGGTAAGGTGTGTTATGTATCTTTGGCCATGATTGGTCAATCACTAGGGGAGGGTAGTTTGGAGCCTATTTAAGGCCTGTATTTTCACATTGTTAATTTGTCAGAGGAAGGGACTGTTGCTGTCCCGAAACGTCACAATTTTGAATTAAAACTTGTTGTCACAGTTGGAACTGTTCAGTGAGTGCTTTTTGCTACATAATATATATATATATATATATATATATATATATATATATATATATATATATATATATATATATATACACACACATTCACTTCCATGCAGTATCTTGTATTTATCATTTTTTTTAGCTCCATCTGGAAAATAGGAAAGCATGTTATATATCATCCAAACATGGGACTATCACAATTGCTATTCAATCTATACAGATTTCAATCTATCTCCCAGATATATATTCAATATAGTCTGGGGCATTATTTGATATGTTTATCTGCAAAATTATCAATGTAGTTATATCTTTTTCAAAATGTATTTATCTTTATTTATGCTGTCTTTTAGCAATGGTTCCCAATAGTATAATTTAAAGCATGTGTTTTCACTGTGTGTTATCCTCCCCAGACGCAATGTCTAACATTTTGTATATTCAAGTGTCATCGTTGCACAGCAGGGCTCATTTGCACCTGAGATAGCTGTTAAAGTTAAATAAGCCAAATGTTTATTTCCCTCACTGGGTGTTGAGAATAATTGTGCATACTAAATGGGGGAAGAGCTGAGCATGAGTTTTCACTTCCAATTAAGAGCAAATGCTACCCTTTTGTTTCTTGGGACATCCTGTCTGCAATGTTAGTCTTGAGATATGCTCAGTGGGGGAGAATTAACCATGATTGAAGTCAGTTTGTCTGAAAGAAATTAATTATTTTCTACTGACCAGTCAGATCTGAATAAATATATATATTTATTAACCTTAAAATATAAGATTAAAATATATATTTATTAACCTTACATATACCTTGACAGTATGCATCCTGCAAGTCTATTGTGGACATATAATGTCCTCGCTGAACAAAAGGCAGAATAGTCCTTATAGTCACCATCTTGAAAGTTGGTACTCTTATCCACTGGATCCACTGGAGCCACCAGCAACACAAAAGACTGTTCCATGATGATTTTGGAGATCACTCTTGGAAGGAGAACTAGAGGCGGGAAGATGTAAACAGGATGATAACACCAAGGAAGTGTCAGTGCATCCACTGCTTCCGCCTGAACATCCCTGGACAGGTATCTGGGAAGTTTCTTGTTTAGATGAGAGGCCATGAGATTTATCTCTGGAAGACCCCACATCTGAACAATCTGAGAAAACACATCTGGATGGAGAGACCACTCCCCTGGATGTAAAGTCTGGCGGCTGAGATAATCCGCTTCCCAATTGTCTACACCTGGGATATGCACCGCAGAGATTAGACAGGAGCTGGATTCCGCCAAGTATTCGAGATACTTCTTTCATAGCTTGGGGACTGTAAGTCCCACCCTGATGATTGACATATGCCACTGTTGTGATATTGTCTGTCTGAAAACAATGAACGGTTCTCTCTTTAACAGAGGCCAAAACTGAAGAGCTCTGAGAATTGCACGGAGATCAAAAAACATAATTTATGTAAGAACTTACCTGATAAATTCATTTCTTTCATATTAGCAAGAGTCCATGAGCTAGTGACGTATGGGATATACATTCCTTCCAGGAGGGGCAAAGTTTCCCAAACCTCAAAATGCCTATAAATACACCCCTCACCACACCCACAAATCAGTTTAACGAATAGCCAAGAAGTGGGGTGATAAGAAAAAAGTGCGAAAGCCTATAAAAATAAGGAATTGGAATAATTGTGCTTTATACAAAAAAATCATAACCACCACAAAAAGGGTGGGCCTCATGGACTCTTGCTAATATGAAAGAAATGAATTTATCAGGTAAGTTCTTACATAAATTATGTTTTCTTTCATGTAATTAGCAAGAGTCCATGAGCTAGTGACGTATGGGATAATGACTACCCAAGATGTGGATCTTTCCACGCAAGAGTCACTAGAGAGGGAGGGATAAAATAAACACAGCCAATTCCTGCTGAAAATAATCCACACCCAAAATAAAGTTTAATGAAAAACATAAGCAGAAGATTCAAACTGAAACCGCTGCCTGAAGTACTTTTCTACCAAAAACTGCTTCAGAAGAAGAAAACACATCAAAATGGTAGAATTTAGTAAAAGTATGCAAAGAGGACCAAGTTGCTGCTTTGCAAATCTGATCAACCGAAGCTTCATTCCTAAACGCCCAGGAAGTAGAAACTGACCTAGTAGAATGAGCTGTAATCCTTTGAGGTGGAGTTTTACCCGACTCAACATAGGCATGATGAATTAAAGATTTCAACCAAGATGCCAAAGAAATGGCAGAAGCTTTCTGGCCTTTTCTAGAACCGGAAAAGATAACAAATAGACTAGAAGTCTTTCGAAAAGACTTAGTAGTTTCAACATAATATTTCAAAGCTCTAACAACATCCAAAGAATGCAACGATTTCTCCTTAGAATTCTTAGGATTAGGACATAATGAAGGAACCACAATTTCTCTACTAATGTTGTTGGAATTCACAACCTTAGGTAAAAATTCAAAAGAAGTTCGCAACACCGCCTTATCCTGATGAAAAATCAGAAAAGGAGACTCACAAGAAAGAGCAGATAATTCAGAGACTCTTCTGGCAGAAGAGATCGCCAAAAGGAACAAAACTTTCCAAGAAAGTAATTTAATGTCCAATGAATGCATGGGTTCAAAAGGAGGAGCTTGAAGAGCCCCAAGAACCAAATTCAAACTCCAAGGAGGAGAAATTGACTTAATGACAGGTTTTATACGAACCAAAGCTTGTACAAAACAATGAATATCAGGAAGATTAGCAATCTTTCTGTGAAAAAGAACAGAAAGAGCAGAGATTTGTCCTTTCAAGGAACTTGCGGACAGACCTTTATCTAAACCATCCTGAAGAAACTGTAAAATTCTCGGAATTCTAAAAGAATGCCAAGAAAAATGATGAGAAAGAAACCAAGAAATATAAGTCTTCCAGACTCTATAATATATCTCTCTAGATACAGATTTACGAGCCTGTAACATAGTATTAATCACAGAGTCAGAGAAACCTCTTTGACCAAGAATCAAGCGTTCAATCTCCATACCTTTAAATTTAAGGATTTGAGATCCTGATGGAAAAAAGGACCTTGCGACAGAAGGTCTGGTCTTAACGGAAGAGTCCACGGTTGGCAAGAGGCCATCCGGACAAGATCCGCATACCAAAACCTGTGAGGCCATGCCGGAGCTACCAGCAGAACAAACGAGCATTCCTTCAGAATCTTGGAGATTACTCTTGGAAGAAGAACTAGAGGTGGAAAGATATAGGCAGGATGATACTTCCAAGGAAGTGATAATGCATCCACTGCCTCCGCCTGAGGATCCCGGGATCTGGACAGATACCTGGGAAGTTTCTTGTTTAGATGAGACGCCATCAGATCTATTTCTGGAAGTTCCCACATTTGAACAATCTGAAGAAATACCTCTGGGTGAAGAGACTATTCGCCCGGATGCAACGTTTGGCGACTGAGATAATCCGCTTCCCAATTGTCTATACCTGGGATATGAACCGCAGAGATTAGACAGGAGCTGGATTCCGCCCAAACCAGAATTCGAGATACTTCTTTCATAGCCAGAGGACTATGAGTCCCTCCTTGATGATTGATGTATGCTACAGTTGTGACATTGTCTGTCTGAAAACAAATGAACGATTCTCTCTTCAGAAGAGGCCAAGACTGAAGAGCTCTGAAAATTGCACGGAGTTCCAAAATATTGATCGGTAATCTCACCTCCTGAGATTCCCAAACTCCTTGTGCCGTCAGAGATCCCCACACAGCTCCCCAACCTGTAAGACTTGCATCTGTTGAAATTACAGTCCAGGTCAGAAGAACAAAAGAAGCCCCCTGAATTAAATGATGGTGATCCGTCCACCACGTCAGAGAGTGTCATATAATCGGTTTTAAAGATATTAATTGAGATATCTTTGTGTAATCCCTGCACCATTGATTCAGCATACAGAGCTGAAGAGGTCGCATGTGAAAACGAGAAAAGGGGATCGCGTCCGATGCAGCAGTCATAAGACCTAGAATTTCCATGCATAAGGCTACCGAAGGGAATGATTGTGACTGAAGGTTTCGACAAGCTGAAACCAATTTTAGACGTCTCT
The DNA here is from genome assembly GCF_027579735.1 of Bombina bombina. Taxonomy (NCBI): domain Eukaryota; kingdom Metazoa; phylum Chordata; class Amphibia; order Anura; family Bombinatoridae; genus Bombina; species Bombina bombina. The sequence goes on along the minus strand of NC_069499.1, from coordinate 1,194,720,063 downwards.
TGTCTGTCAAAGACAGAGTCATGGACACTGAATCTATCTGGAAACCCAGAAAGGTTACCCTTGTCTGAGGAATCAATGAACTTTTTAGTGAATTGATCCTCCAAACATGATCTTGAAGAAACAACACAAGTCGATTCGTATGAGATTCTGCTAAATGTAAAGACTGAGCAAGTACCAAGATATCGTCCAAATAAGGAAATACCACAATACCCTGTTCTCTGATTACAGACAGAAGGGCACCGAGAACCTTTGTAAAAATTCGTGGGGCTGTAGCTAGGCCAAACGGCAGAGCCACAAACTGGTAATGCTTGTCCAGGAAAGAGAATCTCAGGAACTGATAGTGATCTGGATGAATCGGAATATGTAGATATGCATCCAGTAAATCTATCGTGGACATATAATGCCCTTGCTGAACAAAAGGCAAGATAGTCCTTACAGTTACCATTTTGAATGTTGGTATCCTTACATAACGATTCAATATTTTTAGATCCAGAACTGGTCTGAAGGAATTCTCCTTCTTTGGTACAATGAAGAGATTCGAATAAAACCCCAGCCCCTGTTCCAGAACTGGAACTGGCATAATTACTCCAGCCAACTCTAGATCTGAAACACATTTCAGAAATGCTTGAGCTTTCACTGGATTTACTGGGACACGGGAAAGAAAAAATCTCTTTGCAGGAGGTCTTATCTTGAAACCAATTCTGTACCCTTCTGAAACAATGTTCTGAATCCAAAGATTGTGAACAGAATTGATCCAAATTCCTTTGAAAAAACGTAACCTGCCCCCTACCAGCTGAGCTGGAATGAGGGCCGCACCTTCATGTGGACTTAGAAGCTGGCTTTGCTTTTCTAGAAGGCTTGGATTTATTCCAGACTGGAGATGGTTTCCAAACTGAAACTGCTCCTGAGGAAGAAGGATCAGGCTTTTGTTCTTTGTTGAAACGAAAGGTACGAAAACGATTATTAGCCCTGTTTTTACCCTTAGATTTTTTATCCTGTGGTAAAAAAGTTCCTTTCCCACCAGTAACAGTTGAGATAATAGAATCCAACTGAGAACCAAATAATTTGTTACCCTGGAAAGAAATGGAAAGTAGAGTCGATTTAGAAGACATATCAGCATTCCAAGTTTTAAGCCATAAAGCTCTTCTAGCTAAAATAGCTAGAGACATAAACCTGACATCAACTCTGATAATATCAAAAATGGCATCACAGATAAAATTATTAGCATGTTGCAGAAGAATAATAATATTATGAGAATCATGATCTGTTACTTGTTGCGCTAAAGTTTCCAACCAAAAAGTTGAAGCTGCAGCAACATCAGCCAATGATATAACAGGTCTAAGAAGATTACCTGAACACAGATAAGCTTTTCTTAGAAAGGATTCAATTTTCCTATCTAAAGGATCCTTAAACGAAGTACCATCTGACGTAGGAATAGTAGTACGTTTAGCAAGGGTAGAAATAGCCCCATCAACTTCAGGGATTTCGTCCCAAAATTCTAATCTATCAGGCGGCACAGGATATAATTGCTTAAAACGTTTAGAAGGAGAAAATGAATTACCCAAATTATTCCATTCTCTGGAAATTACTTCAGAAATAGCACCAGGAACAGGAAAAACTTCTGGAATAACCACAGGAGATTTAAAGACCTTATCTAAACGTTTAGATTTAGTATCAAGAGGACCAGAATCCTCAATTTCTAAAGCAATTAGTACTTCTTTAAGCAAAGAACGAATAAATTCCATTTTAAATAAATATGAAGATTTATCAGCATCAACCTCTGAGACAGAATCCTCTGAACCAGAAGAGTCATTAGAATCAGAATGATGATGTTCATTTAAAAATTCATCTGTATAAAGAGAAGTTTTAAAAGATTTTTTATGTTTACTAGAAGGAGGAATAACAGACATAGCCTTCTTAATGGATTCAGAAACAAAATCTCTTATGTTATCAGGAACACTCTGAACATTAGATGTTGATGGAACTGCAACAGGTAATGGTACATTACTAAAGGAAATATTATCTGCATTAACAAGTTTGTCATGACAATTAGTACAAACAACAGCTGGAGGAACAGCTACCAAAAGTTTACAGCAGATACACTTAGCTTTGGTAGTTCCAGCACCAGACAGCGATTTTCCTGAAGTATCTTCTGACTCCGATGCAACGTGAGACATCTTGCAATATGTAAGAGAAAAAACAACATATAAAGCAAAATTGATCAAATTCCTTAAATGACAGTTTCAGGAATGGGAAAAAATGCCAAGGAACAAGCTTCTAGCAACCAGAAGCAATGAAAAATGAGACTTAAATAATGTGGAGACAAAAGCGACGCCCATATTTTTTTAGCGCCAAATAAGACGCCACATCCAGAATGCCGACATTTTTGGCGCAAAAGAACGTCAAAAAATGACGCAACTTCCGGCGACACGTATGACGCCGGAAACAGAAAAGATTTTTTGCGCCAAAAAAGTCCGCGCCAAGAATGACGCAATAAAATGAAGCATTTTCAGCCCCCGCGAGCCTAACAGCCCACAGGGAAAAAGTCAAATTTTTAAGGTAAGAAAAAATGATTGATTCAAATGCATTATCCCAAATATGAAACTGACTGTCTGAAAATAAGGAATGTTGAACATCCTGAGTCAAGGCAAATAAATGTTTGAATACATATATTTAGAACTTTATAAAAAAAGTGCCCAACCATAGCTTAGAGTGTCACAGAAAATAAGACTTACTTACCCCAGGACACTCATCTACATGTTTGTAGAAAGCCAAACCAGTACTGAAACGAAAATCAGCAGAGGTAATGGTATATATAAGAGTATATCGTCGATCTGAAAAGGGAGGTAAGAGATGAATCTCTACGACCGATAACAGAGAACCTATGAAATAGACCCCGTAGAAGGAGATCATTGCATTCAAATAGGCAATACTCTCCTCACATCCCTCTGACATTCACTGCACGCTGAGAGGAAAACCGGGCTCCAACCTGCTGCGGAGCGCATATCATCGTAGAATCTAGCACAAACTTACTTCACCACCTCCATAGGAGGCAAAGTTTGTAAAACTGATTTGTGGGTGTGGTGAGGGGTGTATTTATAGGCATTTTGAGGTTTGGGAAACTTTGCCCCTCCTGGAAGGAATGTATATCCCATACGTCACTAGCTCATGGACTCTTGCTAATTACATGAAAGAAATATTTATTGGTAATCTCGCCTCTTGAGATTTCCAAACCCCTTGTGCTGTCAGAGATCCCCAAACAGCTCCCCAAACCTGAGAGACTCGCATCTGTTGTGATCACAGTCCAGGTTGGCCGAACAAAAGAAGCCCCTTGAACTAAACGATGGTGATCTATCCAACATGTCAGAGAGTGTCGTACATTGGGATTTAAGGATATTAATTGTGATATCTTTGTATAATCCCTGCACCATTGATTCAGCATACAAAGCTGAAGAGGTCTTGTGTGAAAACGAGCAAAGGGGATTGTGTCCGATGCTGCAGTCATGAGACCTAAAACTTCCATGCACATAGCCACTGAAGGGAATGACTGAGACTGAAGGTGCCGGCAGGCTGCAACCAATTTTAAATGTCTCTTGTCTGTTAGAGACAGAGTCATGGACACTGAATCTATCTGGAAGCCTAAAAAGGTGACCCTTGTCTGAGGAATCAAGAAACTCTTTGGTAAATTGATCTTCCAACCATGTTTCCGAAGAAACAACACTAGTTTATTCGTGTGAGATTCTGCAGAACGTAAAGACTGAGCTAGTACCAAGATATCGTCTAAATAAGGAAACACCACAATACCCTGTTCTCTGATTACAGAGAGTAGGACACCCAGGACCTTTGAAAAGATTCTTGGAGCTGTTGCTAGGCCAAATGGAAGAGAATTGGTAATGCTTGTCTAGAAAAAAGAATCTCAGAAACGGATAATATTCTGGATGAATCGGAATATGAAGGTATGCATCCTGCAAGTCTATTGTGGACATATAATGTCCTTGCTGAACAAAAGGCAGAATAGTCCTTATAGTCACCATCTTCAAAGTTGGTACTCTTACATAACGATTCAAAATTTTCAGATCCAGAACTGGTCTGAATAAATTTTCCTTCTTTGGGACAATGAATAGATTTGAATAAAACCCCAAACCTTGTTCCAGAAGAGGAACTGGCATTATTACCCCTGAAGACTCCAGGTCTGAAACACACTTCAGGAAAGCCTGAGCTTTTACTGGATTTACTGGGATACGTGAGAGAAAAAATCTTCTCACTGGAGGTCTTACTCTTAATCCTATTCGATACCCTTGAGAGACAATGCTCTAAATCCATTGATTTTGAACAGATTTTATCCAAATAACCTTGAAAAACATTAATCTGCCCCCTACCAGATGAGCTGGAATGAGGGCCGCACCTTCATGCGGACTTAGGGGCTGACTTTGGTTTCCTAAAAGGCTTGGATTTATTCCAATTTGAGGAAGGCTTCCAATTGGAGGCAGATTCCTTGGGGGAAGGATTGAATTTTTTTTGTTCCTTATTCTGATGAAAGGAACGAAAACAGTTAGAAGCCATAGATTTAACCTTAGGTTTTTTATCCTGAGGCAGGAAAACTCTCTTTCCCCCAGTAACAGTTGAAATAATAGAATCCAACTGTGACCCAAATAAATTATTACCTTGGAAAGAAAGAGATAGTAATCTAGAATTAGATGTCATATCAGCATTCCAGGATTTAAGCCACAAAGCTCTTCTAGCTAAAATAGCTAAAGACATGGATCTAACATCAATTTTGATAATATCAAAAATAGCATCATAAATAAAATGATTAGCATATTGCAGAAGCGAAAAATGCTAGATAAGTTAGAATCCAATTCCTGTTGCGCTAAATTCTCCAACCAGAAAGTTGATGCAGCCGCAACATCAGCCAAAGAATTGCAGGTCTAAGAAGATGACCTGAATATAAATAGGCCTTCCTTGGATAAGATTCAAGCTTCCTATCTAAAGGATCCTTAAAGGAAGTACTATCTTCCTTAGGAATAGTGGTACGTTTAGAAAGAGTAGAAATAGCCCCATCAACTTTGGGGATCTTTTCCCAAAACTCTATAGATTTTGCTGGTAAAGGATACAATTTTTTAAACCTTGAAGAAGGAATAAAAGAAGTACCTGGCTTATTCCATTCCTTTATAAATCATATCAGAAATAGCCTCAGGAATAGGAAAAACCCCTGGAAAAACCACAGGAGGTTTAAAACAGCATTTAAACGTTTATTAGACTGAACGTCAAGAGGACTGGTTACCTCAATATCCAAAGTAATTAACACTTCTTTTAATAAAGAACGCAAATACTCAATTTTAAATAAATAAGTAGATTTGTTAGTGTCAACGTCTGAGGAAGGATCTTCTGAATCAGATAGATCCTCATCAGAAGAGGATAAATTATGTTGTTGGTCATTTGAAATTTCATCAACTAAATGGGAAGTTTAAAAGACCTTTTACGTTTATTTGAAGGTGGAAATGCAGACAAAGCCTTCAGAATAGAATCAGAAACAAATTCTTTAAAATTTACAGGTATATCATGCACATTAGAAGTTGAAGGAACTACAACTGTCAATGTACTATTACTAATGGATACACTATCTGCATGTAAAAGTTTATCATGATAACTATTACAAATGACATTCGGCAAGATAATTTCTACAATTTTACAACAAATGCACTTAGCTTTGGTTGAACCGATATCAGGCAGCAATGTTCCAGTAGAAGCTTCTGAGGCAGGATCATGTTGAGACATCTTGCACAATGTAAGATAAAAAACAACATATAAAGCAAAATTATCTATTTCCTTATATGACAGTTTCAGGAATGGGAAAAAAATGCAAATAACATAGCCCTCTGATAGAAAAAAGCAAGAGGCAAACATCAATGGGGTATTGAAATAATAAAAAAAATAACCGTAAATGTCACACTCGCATCACTAATGATGCAACAGTGTAAAAGGAAGTGACGAACTTGCATCATAGACATACTTTTCCACGTCAAAAAAATGTTTGCACCAAAAATGACGCAATAAAGTTTAGCATTTGTCGCACCCGCGGGCCTAATAGTAGTCAATTGAAAAAAAAGACTAAACCCCAGGTAAGAAATAAATGTCATATTTAAAAGATGTTTATATTCCCCAAATATGAAACTGACAATCTGCAGAAGGAAATACATGAACCTGACTCATGGCAAATATAAGTACAATACATATATTTAGAACCATAGCTGAGGTGTCTTAAGAAATAAAAACATACTTACCAAAAGACACCCATCCACATATAGCAGATAGCCAAACCAGTACTAAAACAGTTATTAGTAGAGGTAATGGTAAATTGAGAGTATATCGTCGATCTGAAAAGGGAGGTAGGAGATGAATCTCTATGACCGATAACAGAGAACCTATGAAATAGACCCCCGTTAGGGAAATCATCATATTCAATAAGTGATACTCCCTTCACGTCCCTCTGACATTCGCTGTACTCAGAGGAATCGGGCATCAACAATGCTGAGAAGCGCATATCAACGTAGGAATCTTAGCACAAACTTACTTCACCAAATCCATAGGAGGCAAAGTTTGTAAAACTGAATTGTGGGTGTGGTGAGGGGTGTATTTATAGGCATTTTGAGGTTTGGGAAACTTTGCCCCTCCTGGTAGGATTGTATATCCCATATGTCACTAGCTCATGGACTCTTGCCAATTACATGAAAGAAACCTTAATCTGCCCCTTACCAGCTGAGCTGGAATGAGGGCCGCACCTTCATGCGGACTTAGGAGCTGACTTTGGTTTCTTAAATGGCTTGGATTTATTTCAATTTGAGGAAGGCTTCCAATTGGAAACAGATTCCTTGGGGGAAGGATTAGATTTTTGTTACTTATTTTGAAGAAAGGAACGAAAACTGTTAGGATAAAAAACCTAAGGATAAATCTAAGGCTTCTGAGGCAAAAAAAACTCCCTTTCCCCCAGTAACAGTTGAAATAATAGAATCCAACTGAGAACCAAATAAATTATTACCTTGGAAAGAGAGAGAGAGATAATAATCTAGACTTAGATGTCATATCAGCATTCCAAGATTTAAGCCACAAAGCTCTTCTAGCTAAAATAGCTAAAGACATGGATCTAACATCAATTTTGATAATATAAAAAATGGCATCACAAATAAAATAATTAGCATATTGCAGTAAGTGAATAATGCTAGATATGTCAGAATCCAATTCTTGTTGCGCTAAATTTTCCAACCAAAAAGTTGATGCAGCCGCAACATCAGCCAAAGAAATAGCATCAGGAATAGGAAAAACCTCTGGAGTAACCACAGGAGGTTTAAAAACAGCATTTAAATGTTTACTAGTCTTAATGTCAAGAGGACTGGTTTCCTCAGTATCCAAAGTAATTAACACTTCTTTTAATAAAGAACGAATATACTCCATTTTAAATAAATAAGTAGATTTGTCAGTGTCAATATCTGAGAAAGGATCTTCTGTATCAGATAGATCCTCATCAGAGGATAAACCATTATGTTGTCGGTCATTCGAAATTTCATCAACTGAATGAGAAGTTTTAAAAAAACGTTTACGTTAGAAGGCAGAAATGCAGACAAAGCCTTCTGAATGGAATCAGTAACAAATTCTTTAAAATTCATAGGTATATCATGTACATTAGAAGTTGACGGAACTGCAACTGGCAATGTACTATTACTGATGGACACATTATCTGCATGTAAAAGTTAATCATGACAACTATTACAAATGACATTCGGAGAAATAGTTTCCACAATCTTACAACAAATGCACTTAGCTTTGGTAGAACGATGTCAGGCAGCAAAGTTCCAACAGATACTTCTGAGGCAGGATCAGATTGAGACATCTTGCAAAATGTAAAAGAAAAAACAACATAAAAAGCAAAATTATAAATTTCCTTATAGGACAGTTTCAGGAATGGGAAAAAAATGCAAATAGCATAGCCCTCTGACATAGAAAAAGGCAAAAGGCAAATAGCAATGGGGTATTAAATTAATGAAAAAATTTGGCGCCAAGTATGACGCACAACGTAACAAATTTTTTTGGCGCCAACAACATCCGGAAATTACACTATTGCGTCACTTACGACGCAACCATGTGTAGAGACTCGGCGTCAACTACATTACCGGAAATGACGAACTTACGTCAACGTACTTTTGCGCCAAAAAATTCTCGCACCAAGAATGACACAATAAAGTCTAGCATTTGGTGCACCCGCGGGCCTAATACTGCCCACAAATTGCAAGAAAAATGTAGTCCATTTTGAAAAAAACCATAATTTATGTAAGAACTTACCTGATAAATTCATTTCTTTCATATTAGCAAGAGCCCATGAGCTAGTGACGTATGGGATATACATTCCTACCAGGAGGGGCAAAGTTTCCCAAACCTTAAAATGCCTATAAATACACCCCTCACCACACCCACAATTCAGTTTAACGAATAGCCAAGAAGTGGGGTGATAAGAAAAGAGCGAAAGCATAAAAAAAATAAGGAAATGGAATAATTGTGCTTTATACAAAAAAATCATAACCACCACAAAAAAGGGTGGGCCTCATGGACTCTTGCTAATATGAAAGAAATGAATTTATCAGGTAAGTTCTTACATAAATTATGTTTTCTTTCATGTAATTAGCAAGAGTCCATGAGCTAGTGACGTATGGGATAGCAAATACCCAAGATGTGGAACTTCCACGCAAGAGTCACTAGAGAGGGAGGGAAAAAATAAAGACAGACAATTCCGCTGAAAAATTAATCCACTACCCAAATCAAAAGTTTCAATTTTAATAATGAAAAAAACTGAAATTATAAGCAGAAGAATCAAACTGAAACAGCTGCCTGAAGTACTATTCTACCAAAAACTGCTTCTAAAGAAGAGAAAACATCAAAATGGTAGAAATTAGTAAAAGTATGCAAAGAAGACCAAGTCGTTGCTTTGCAAATGTGATCAACAGAAGCTTCGTTCTTAAAAAGCCCAGGAAGTAGAAACTGACCTAGTAGAATGAGCCGTAATCCTCTGAGACGGGGAATAATCCGACTCCAAATAAGCATAATGAATCAAAAGCTTAACCAAGATGCCAAAAAAATGGCAGAAGCCTTCTGACCTTCCTAAAACCAGAAAAGATAACAAATAGACTAGAAGTCTGTCTGAAATCTGAGTAGCTTCAACATAATATTTCAAAACTCTTACCACATCCTAAAGAATGTAAGAATCTTACCAAAGAATTCTTAGGATTAGGACACAAGGAAAAGACAATAATTCCTCCATTAATGTTGTTAGAATTCACAACTTAGGTGAAAATTGAAATGAGGACAGCAAAAAAACACCTTATCCTGATGAAAAATCAGAACAAGGAGATTCACAAGAAAAAACAGATAATTCAAAAACTGTTCTAGCTGAAGAGATGTCCAAAAAGAACAATACTTTCCATGAAAGTAATGAATGTCCAGAGCAAGCATATGCTCAAAATAGAAGAGCCTGAAAAACCTTCAGAACCCAATTAAGACTCCAAGGAGGAGAAATTGGCTTAATGACAGGTTTGATACAAATCAAAACCTGAAAAAAATGATGAATATCAGGAGGTAACACTGCCTTATCCTGATGAAAAATCAGAAAAGGATATTCACAAAAAAGAGCAGATAACTCAAAAAACTCTTCTAGTAGAAGAAATAACCAAAAGGAACAATACTTTTCCAAGAAAGTAATTTAATGTTCTGAAAAAGCATAGTTTCAAACGGAGGAGCCTGTAAAGCCCTCAGCACCAAATTGAGACTTCAAAGAGGAGAGATTGAATTAATGACAGGCTTGATATGGACCAAAGCCTGTACAACACAATGAATATCAGGATGATTAGCAATCTTTCTGTGAAAAAAGAACAGAAAGAGTAGAGATTTGTCCTAACAAAGAACTGAAGACAAAACCTTATCCAAACCAACCTGAAAAAATTATAAAATTCTATGAATTTTAAAAGAATGCCAAGAAAAGTAGGTCTTCCAGACTCAATATAAATCTTTCTAGAGACAGATTTATGAGCCTGAAACATAGTATTAATCAATGAGTCAGAAAAACCTCTATGACTAAAACCAAGCGTTCAATCTCCATCCCTTCAAATTTAATGATTTGAGATCCTGATGGAAAAAATGGCCTTGAGAAAGAAAAAGGACTGGTTTAAACGGAGGTGTCCAACGTTGGCAACTGGCCATCCGAATGAGATTCGTATACCAAAACCTGAGAGGCCATGCTGGAGCTACCAGCATAACAAACAAATACTCCATAAGAATTTTGGAAGAAGAACTAGAGGCGGAAAGAAATAGGCAAAAAGATAATTCCAAAGAAATGTCAATGCATACACTACTTCCGCCTGAAGATTCCCAGACCTTAATAGGCCCCTGGGAAGTTCTTTATTCAGATGAGATGAAAAACATATCTGGGTAAGAGAGACAATTCTCCCGGAAGAAAAGCTTGATTAACAGAGATAATCCGCTTCCCAAATATCTATACCTGGGGAAAAAAAACACAGAATTTAGATAGGAGCTGGATTTAGCCCAAGCTAATATCCGAGACACTTCTGTCACAACCTAAGGACTGATAGTCCTACTCTGATGATTGACATACACCATAGTAGTGATATTGTCTGAAAAACATTAAACGTCTCTTCTTCAAAAAGAAACTAACTGAAAAACACTGAGAAAGCACGGAGTTCTAAAATATCAAATGGTAATCTCGCCTCCTGAGATTTCCAAACCCCTTGTGCTGACAGAGATCCTCAGACAGCCTCCCAACAAAAAAGACTCACATCTGTAGAGATCATGGTCCAGGTTGAAAGAAACGAAGAGACCTGTAGAACTAAATGATGGTGATCTTAACCACCAAAACAAGAGAGATAAATATTAGGATTCGAAGATTTAAAATGCGAAATCCTAGAATCCCTGCACCATAATTCAGCATAAAAGACTGGAAAGGTTCTTTCTATTGAAAATGAGCAAAGGGAATTAAATCCAATGCTGTGGCCATAAGACCTAAAACTTCTATGCATAAATAGCAACTGAAGGAAATAATAGAGACTAAAGGTACCAACAAACGGAACGCAATAAAATTGTCCCTTGTCTGATAGAGACAAAGACAGTGACACAAACTATCTGGAAACCTAAAAAAAGGTGACCCTTGTGTGAGGAATCAAGAGCTTTTTGAAAAAAAGATCCTCTAACTATGTCCTGAAGAGCAAAGTGAATCATATGAGATTCCGCATCCTCAGAAAATAATCTGAATGAAAACAGAAAAATGAAAATATGCATTTATTGTATCTAAAGGAAATAAATAATGTTATCACTGACCAAAAAAAGGCAGAATAGTTTGAATAAAACTCCAGAATCCAGTTCCTAAAAATGGAACTGGAAGAAATACCCCAGAAGATTCCAGGTCTGAGCAGCGCTTGAACCCCACGGGTGATCAGCCATGCTTCAACAGTACCCAAAATATATAGGACCGAAACACACTTAAAGAAAGTGTTAGCCTTACTGGAATAAAATCAAAGAAATTTGGACCGAATAGAACCAAATAAATTTCAAAGAAGTCTTAACCTGCCCCTTGCCAGCCAAGCTGGAATACGGCACGTACATCGCAATTTTAGGGAGCTGATTTCGAACTTAAAAATTTCCAATTAAAAACATGTTACTTGGGAAAGAATTCAGGAATTCGTTCCTTAATAAGAACAACCAAACTAGTATAAGCTTAAAGTTTTAGTCTTAGAACTCAATCTTGAAGCCCAGAGTAACAGTTAAGAATTGAATCCAATTATAAAACAAATAATTGATTGATTATCTTAGAACAAAAGAAATATGGATTTTTAAAAATCACAAAATTCTTCTAGCTAAAATAGCTAAAGACATAGATTAACCCTCATTTGCGAAAATATTCAATAAAATGAAGACACAAATGAAATTATTAGCATGATAGTCCAGTTAAAGGACCAGTCAATACAGTGGACTTGCATAATCAATAAATGCAAAACAACAAGACAAATGCAACAGCACTTAGTCTAGTAAATGTTGTCCCTTAACAATGCTAAAATAAATCATAATCTGATACTTGATCTTAAAGTAAACAGAACAAAAATGAAGCAATTGCAACATCCAAATAAATCACAGGACCAAGAAAAGTACCTGAAACTAAATAATTTTCCATAAATAAGATACAACCATCTAAAGGAAAAACATAATTTATGCTTACCTGATAAATTCCTTTCTTCTGTAGTGTGATCAGTCCACGGGTCATCATTACTTGTGGGATATTATCTGCTCCCCTACAGGAAGTGCAAGAGGATTCACCCAGCAGAGTTGCTATATAGCTCCTCCCCTCTACGTCACCTCCAGTCATTCGACCAAGGACCAACGAGAAAGGAGAAGCCAAGGGTGTAGTGGTGACTGGAGTATAATTTAAAAAATATTTACCTGCCTTAAAAAACAGGGCGGGCCGTGGACTGATCACACTACAGAAGAAAGGAATTTATCAGGTAAGCATAAATTATGTTTTCTTCTGTTAAGTGTGATCAGTCCACGGGTCATCATTACTTGTGGGATACCAATACCAAAGCAAAAGTACACGGATGACGGGAGGGATAGGCAGGCTCTTTATACAGAAGGAACCACTGCCTGAAGAACCTTTCTCCCAAAAATAGCCTCCGAGGAAGCAAAAGTGTCAAATTTGTAAAATTTGGAAAAAGTATGAAGCGAAGACCAAGTTGCAGCCTTGCAAATCTGTTCAACAGAGGCCTCATTCTTAAAGGCCCAAGTGGAAGCCACAGCTCTAGTGGAATGAGCTGTAATTCTTTCAGGAGGCTGCTGTCCAGCAGTCTCATAAGCTAAACGAATTATGCTACGAAGCCAAAAAGAGAGAGAGGTAGCAGAAGCTTTTTGACCTCTCCTCTGACCAGAGTAAACGACAAACAGGGAAGACGTTTGTCGAAAATCTTTAGTTGCCTGTAAATAAAATTTAAGGGCACGAACTACATCCAGATTGTGCAAAAGACGTTCCTTCCTCGAAGAAGGATTTGGGCACAAGGATGGAACAACAATCTCCTGATTGATATTCCTGTTAGTGACTACCTTAGGTAAGAACCCAGGTTTAGTACGCAGAACTACCTTATCCGAGTGAAAAATCAAATAAGGAGAATCACAATGTAAGGCTGATAACTCAGAGACTCTTCGAGCCGAGGAAATAGCCATTAAAAATAGAACTTTCCAAGATAACAACTTTATAACAATGGAATGAAGGGGTTCAAACGGAACACCCTGTAAAACGTTAAGAACAAGGTTTAAACTCCATGGTGGAGCCACAGCTTTAAACACAGGTTTAATCCTGGCCAAAGCCTGACAAAAAGCCTGAACGTCTGGAACTTCTGACAGACGCTTGTGTAACAGAATGGACAGAGCTGAGATCTGTCCCTTTAAGGAACTAGCGGATAACCCCTTTTCTAAACCTTCTTGTAGAAAAGACAATATCCTAGGAATCCTAACCTTACTCCAAGAGTAACCTTTGGATTCGCACCAATATAGGTATTTACGCCATATTTTATGGTAAATCTTTCTGGTAACAGGCTTCCTAGCCTGTAATAAGGTATCAATAACTGACTCAGAAAAACCACGCTTTGATAAGATCAAGCGTTCAATTTCCAAGCAGTCAGCTTCAGAGAAGTTAGATTTTGATGTTTGAAAGGACCCTGAATCAGAAGGTCCTGTTTCAGAGGTAACGACCAAGGTGGACAGAATGACATGTCCACCAGATCTGTATACCAAGTCCTGCGTGGCCATGCAGGCGCTATTAGAATCACTGATGCTTTCTCCTGTTTGATTCTGGCAATCAATCGAGGAAGCATCGGGAAAGGTGGAAACACATAAGCCATCCTGAAGGTCCATGGTGCTGTCAAGGCATCTATCAGGACCGCTCCCGGATCCCTGGATCTGGACCCGTAGCGCGGAAGCTTGGCGTTCTGTCGAGACGCCATGAGATCTATCTCTGGTTTGCCCCAACGTCGAAGTATTTGGGCAAAGACCTCTGGATGAAGTTCCCACTCCCCCGGATGAAAAGTCTGACGACTTAAGAAATCCGCCTCCCAGTTCTCCACTCCCGGGATGTGGATTGCAGACAGGTGGCAAGAGTGAGACTCTGCCCAGCGAATTATCTTCGATACTTCCATCATTGCTAGGGAGCTTCTTGTCCCTCCCTGATGGTTGATATAAGCTACAGTCGTGATGTTGTCCGACTGGAACCTGATGAACCCCCGAGTTGTTAACTGGGGTCAAGCCAGAAGAGCATTGAGGACTGCTCTCAATTCCAGAATGTTTATTGGAAGAAGACTCTCCTCCTGATTCCATAGTCCCTGAGCCTTCAGAGAATTCCAGACAGCGCCCCAACCTAGTAGGCTGGCGTCTGTTGTTACAATTGACCAGTCTGGCCTGCTGAATGGCATTCCCCTGGCCAGATGTGGCCGATAAAGCCACCATAGAAGAGAATTTCTGGTCTCTTGATTCAGATTTAGAGTGGGGGACAAATCTGAGTAATCCCCATTCCACTGACTTAGCATGCACAGTTGCAGTGGTCTGAGATGTAGGCGTGCAAAAGGAACTATGTCCATTGCTGCTACCATTAGTCCGATTACCTCCATGCATTGAGCTACTGACGGGTGTTGAATAGAATGAAGGACACGGCATGCACTTTGAAGTTTTGTTAACCTGTCCTCTGTTAGGTAAATCTTCATTTCTACAGAATCTATCAGAGTCCCCAGGAAGGGAACTCTTGTGAGTGGAAAGAGAGAACTTTTCTTTTCGTTCATTTTCCATCCATGCGACCTTAGAAATGCCAGTACTATCTCTGTATGAGATTTGGCAGTTTGAAGGCTTGAAGCTTGTATCAGTATGTCGTCTAAGTACGGAGCTACTGAAATTCCTCGCGGTCTTAGTACCGCCAGAAGAGTGCCCAGAACCTTTGTGAAGATTCTTGGAGCCGTAGCCAGTCCGAATGGAAGAGCTACAAACTGGTAATGCCTGTCTAAAAAGGCAAACCTTAGATACCGGTAATGGCTTTTGTGAATCGGTATGTGAAGGTAAGCATCCTTTAAATCCACTGTGGTCATGTACTGACCCTCTTGGATCATGGGCAAAAATGTTCGAATAGTTTCCATCTTGAACGATGGAACTCTTAGGAATTTGTTTAGGATCTTTAAATCCAAGATTGGCCTGAAGGTTCCCTCTTTTTTGGGAACTACAAACAGATTTGAGTAAAACCCTTGTCCTAGTTCCAACCGCGGAACTGGATGGATCACTCCCATTAATAAAAGATCTTGTACGCAGCGTAGAAACGCTTCCTTCTTTGTTAGGTTTGTTGACAACCTTGACAGATGAAATCTCCCTCTTGGGGGAGAGGATTTGAAGTCCAGAAGGTATCCCTGAGATATGATCTCTAACGCCCAGGGATCCTGAACATCTCTTGCCCAAGCCTGGGCGAAGAGGGAAAGTCTACCCCCCACTAGATCCGGTCCCGGATCGGGGGCCCTCAATTCATGCTGTCTTAGGGGCAGCAGCAGGTTTTCTGGCCTGTTTGCCCCTGTTCCAGGACTGGTTAGGTTTCCAGCCTTGTCTGTAGCGAGCAACAGCTCCTTCCTGTTTTGGTGCAGAGGAAGTTGATGCTGCTCCTGCTTTGAAATTACGAAAGGAACGAAAATTGGACTGTCTAGCCTTGGCTTTGGCCTTGTCCTGAGGCAGGGCATGACCTTTACCTCCTGTAATGTCAGCAATAATCTCTTTCAAGCCGGGCCCGAATAAGGTCTGCCCTTTGAAAGGAATATTAAGCAATTTAGATTTAGACGTAACATCAGCTGACCAGGATTTCAGCCACAGAGCTCTGCGTGCCTGAATGGCGAATCCTGAATTTTTAGCCGCAAGTTTAGTTAAATGTACTACGGCATCTGAAATAAATGAATTAGCTAACTTAAGGAATTTAAGTTTGTGTGTGATGTCATCTAGTGTGGATGATTGAAGTGTCTCTTCCAGAGACTCAAACCAAAATGCTGCTGCAGCCGTGACAGGCGCAATACATGCAAGAGGTTGCAATATAAACCCTTGTTGAACAAACATTTTCTTAAGGTAACCCTCTAATTTTTTATCCATTGGATCTGAAAAAGCACAGCTATCCTCCACTGGGATAGTGGTACGCTTAGCTAAAGTAGAAACTGCTCCCTCCACCTTAGGGACCATTTGGCATAAGTCCCGTGTGGCGGCGTCTATTGGAAACATCTTTCTGAATATAGGAGGGGGTGAGAAAGGCACACCGGGTCTATCCCACTCCTTAGTAACAATGTCAGTAAGTCTCTTAGGTATAGGAAAAACGTCAGTACTCGTCGGTACCGCAAAATATTTATCCAACCTACACATTTTCTCTGGGATTGCAACTGTGTTACAATCATTCAGAGCCGCTAATACCTCCCCTAGTAACACACGGAGGTTCTCAAGCTTAAATTTAAAATTTGAAATGTCTGAGTCCAGTTTATTTGGATCAGAACCGTCACCCACAGAATGAAGCTCTCCGTCTTCACGTTCTGCAAACTGTGACGCAGTATCAGACATGGCCCTTGCATTATCAGCGCACTCTGTTCTCACCCCAGAGTGATCACGTTTACCTCTTAGTTCTGGTAGTTTAGCCAAAACTTCAGTCATAACAGTAGCCATATCTTGTAATGTGATTTGTAATGGCCGCCCAGATGTACTCGGCGCTACAATATCACGCACCTCCTGAGCGGGAGATGCAGGTACTGACACGTGAGGCGAGTTAGTCTGCATAACTCTCCCCTCGTTGTTTGGTGAAATATGTTCAATTTGTACAGATTGACTGTTTTTTAAAATAGCATCAATACATTTAGTACATAAATTTCTATTGGGCTCCACTTTGGCATTAACACATATAGCACAGAGATATTCCTCTGAATCAGACATGTTTAACACACTAGCAAATAAACAGCAACTTGAAAATACTTTTCAAAGTAATTTACAAATATGAAAACGAACTGTGCCTTTAAGAAGCACAGAAAAAAATTATAACAGTTAAAATAATTAAGTTATAGCATCAATCTTTGTCAGAATATACAGTTTTAGCAAAGGATTGTTCCCCTCAGCAATTAAACAACACAACTTTAGCAAAGGTTTAATCCCATTAGCAAAGATAACAATTTCTGAAAGCAGGAAACAAATTACAGAATAAACGTTTTTATCTCAGACAAACTATAATTCTCACAGCTCTGCTGAGAGAAAATATTTGATGCATAGTAAAAGCGCCCCTCCCCCACACACACAGCAGTGAGGGAGAACAGAAACTGACAGAAAAAACAGATTTAAGCAACTGCCAAGTGGAAAAATAGTGCCCAAACATTTATTCACTCAGTACCTCAGTAAATGAAAACGATTTTACATTCCAGCAAAAACATTAAACATAATCTCTAGTTATTAAACAGCTTTATGTCTTTCTTACAGTGTAATTCTAGTGAAGTACCATTCTCCCAGAATACTGAAGTGTAAAGTATACATACATGACATTATATCGGTATGGCAGGATTTTCTCATCAATTCCATTGTCAGAAAATAAAAACTGCTACATACCTCTATGCAGATTCATCTGCCCGCTGTCCCCTGATCTGAAGTTTACCTCACTCCTCAGATGGCCGAGAACAGCAATATGATCTTAACTACTCCGGCTAAAATCATAGCAAAACTCTGGTAGATTCTTCCTCAAACTCTGCCAGAGAGGTAATAACACACTCCGGTGTTATTTTAAAATAACAAACTTTTGATTGAAGATATAAAACTAAGTATAATCACCATAGTCCTCTCACACGACCTATCTAGTTGCTGGGTGCAAGAGAATGACTGGAGGTGACGTAGAGGGGAGGAGCTATATAGCAACTCTGCTGGGTGAATCCTCTTGCACTTCCTGTAGGGGAGCAGATAATATCCCACAAGTAATGATGACCCGTGGACTGATCACACTTAACAGAAGAAATAAATACTATTTTGCTATAGAAACAATAGCATAATTAGTAGGAGTAGAGATAGTCCCAATAAATTGGAGATCCCTCCAAATTGAATTTAACTGCTGGCAAAGAATATAGTTTAAAACCTTTGAAGAAGAAATAAAAGAAAATTCTCAGCCTATTCCATTCCCTATTATGAGGAATTGGAAAGAAAACCTCTGAAAACACAGAAGAATAAATAAGCAGAAATAGTGTCAGCAAGTCTTGAAAAAGAACTAGTTACCTTAATATCCAAAATAATCAACACCTTTTCAGCAAAGAACAAATGTACTTTAATAAAAAAAATAATAAAAAAGTAGATTTGTTAGTGTCAATATCTGATGAAGAAAATTCTGAATGAGAAAAAACATCATCAGAGAAGGATAAATCAGTATGTTGTTGGTCATTTGAAACTTCAATAATTAAAAAAGAAGTGAAAAAGACCTAAAGATTTTATTAGAAGGCACGATGTCAGACAAAGCCTCTAAAATAGAATCAGAAAAATATTTCTTATAAATCTTCTAAATATTTCTTGTACATAAGATGTAAAAAGAATGGCAATATATAAAGCATAAATACTAATGGATTCTGCATGTAAAAGTTTATCATAATAACTTATTACAAACCATAGCTAAAGATAAACATTCATAACATTTAAAATAAATGAACTTAGCTTTGGTAGGACTGAACTCAGTCAAGCGTTTTTCCAGAAGTAGCTTTTGATCCAGGGTCAATCTGAGACATCTTGCAATATGTAATAGAAAAAACAACATATAAAGCAAAATCTATCAAATTCCTTAAATGACAGTTTCAGGAATGGGAAAAAATGCCAATGAACAAGCTTCTAGCAACCAGAAGCAAATAAACAATGAGACTTAAATAATGTGGAGACAATAATGATGCCCATATTTTTTAGCGCCAAAAAAGACGCCCACACTATTTGGCGCCAAAAATGACGCCGCATCCGGTAACGCCGACATCTTTGGTGCAAAAAAAACGTCAAAAAAATGACGCACATACAAACAACTTCCGGTGACAAGTATGACGCCGGAAATTACTAAGAAATTTTTTGCGCTAAAAAAGTCTGCGCCAAAAATGACGCAATAAAATGAAGCATTTTCAGCCCCCGCGAGCCTAACAGCCCACAGGAAAAAAAGTCAAATTTTAAAGGTAAGAAAAATTTAATATTCAAATGCATTATCCCAAATAATGAAACTGACTGTCTGAAATAAGGAATATTGAACATCCTGAATCAAGGCAAATAAATGTTTAAACACATATATTTAGAACTTTATATAAAAGTGCCCAACCATAGCTTAGAGTGTCACAGAAAATAAGACTTACTTACCCCAGGACACTCATCTACATATAGTAGAAAGCCAAACCAGTACTGAAACGAGAATCAGTAGAGGTAATGGTATATATAAGAGTATATCGTCAATCTGAAAAGGGAGGTAAGAGATGAATCTCTACGACCGATAACAGAGAACCTATGAAATAGACCCCGTAGTAGGAGATCATTGAATTCAAATAGGCAATACTCTCTTCACATCCCTCTGACATTCACTGCACGCTGAGAGGAAAACCGGGCTCCAGCCTGCTGCGGAGCGCATATCAACGAAGAATCTAGCACAAACTTACTTCACCACCTCCACGGGAGGCAAAGTTTGTAAAACTGAATTGTGGGTGTGGTGAGGGGTGTATTTATAGGCATTTTAAGGTCTGGGAAACTTTGCCCCTCCTGGTAGGAATGTATATCCCATACGTCACTAGCTCATGGACTCTTGCTAATTACATGAAAGAAAGACTAAACCCCAGGTAAGAAAAATATTTCTTAAAATGTTTATTTCCCCAAATATAAAACTGACAGTCTGCACAAGGAAATACATGAACCTGACTCATGGCAAATATAAGTACAACATATATATATTTAGAACTTTATATAAATGCATAAAGTGCCAAACCATAGCTGGGGTGTCTTAAGTAATAAAAACATACTTACAGAAAGACACCCATTCACATATAGCAGATAGCCAAACCAGTACTGAAACAGTTATCAGTAGAGGTAAGGGTATATGAGAGTATATTGTCGATCTGAAAAGGGAGGTAAGAGATGAATCTCTACGACCGATAACAGAGAACCTATGAAATAGATCTCCCGTGAGGAAAACCATTGCATTCAATAGGTGATACTCTCTTCACGTCCCTCTGACATTCGCTATACTCTGAGAGGAATCGGGCTTCAAAATGCTGAGAAGCGCATGTCAACGTAGAAATCTTAGCACAAACTTACTTCACCACCTCCATAGGAGGCAAAGTTTGTAAAACTGAATTGTGGGTGTGGTGAGGGGTGTATTTATAGGTATTTTGAGGTTTGGGAAACTTTGCCCCTCCTGGTAGGATTGTATATTCCATACGTCACTAGCTCATGGACTCTTGCCAATTACATGAAAGAAAACAAAAAATAGACTTGAAGTCTTTCTGAAATCCTTAGTAGCTTCAATATATTATGATAGTGGCACAGATACGTGACTGGTAAACAAGACAGGAGCTGATCCCTCCCACACTGACGTCACGCGACCTTGCTTCAAAACACACTGTATTCAAAGTTCCATGTTGGTAACCCTTGAAATATCATTTAGGATATTTGAGTAATTCTAGACCTTGAGTGCAGCTAATTTCTGCAGTCATGCATGATCCGGGACTTGTTTCTGGAACAATATCTGAGCTGTAGCTCATTGTAGCCTGTAAATTTGGACCGCTATGGTCAGCTGGACTGATTTATTTGTAATATGTTGTGATGGTTATAAGGAGATCTCCTAATCCAATCCAATGTGCCCCTCTTTAACAGGAATATATGTTTAAGAAAATGTATGCTCACTTTTTCCTTATATTTCTGAAGTTGGTTAATTAGAATTTAAATTCTTAACACAAGTGCTGTTTGTCCTCTCTTTCAAAGGGTAGTATTGTATATCCTTCGGTTCTCCCTTTCTTTCTTTTTTGATAAAAAACATAATTTATGCTTACCTGATAAATGTATTTCTCTTGTAGTGTATCCAGTCCACGGATCATCCATTACTTATGGAATATATTCTCCTTCCCAACAGGAAGCTGCAAGAGTCCACCCACAGCAAAGCTGCTATATAGCTCCTCCCCTAACTGCCATATTCAGTCATTCGACCGAAAACATGCAGAGAAAGGAAAAACCATAGGGTGCAGTGGTGACTGTAGTTCAAATGAAAAAATTACCTGCCTTAAAGTGACAGGGCGGGCCGTGGACTGGATACACTACAAGAGAAATACATTTATCAGGTAAGCATAAATTATGTTTTCTCTTGTTAAGTGTATCCAGTCCACGGATCATCCATTACTTATGGAATACCAATACCAAAGCTAAAGTACACGGATGATGGGAGGGACAAGGCAGGTACTTAAACGGAAGTTACCACTGCCTGTAAAAAACCCTTTCTCCCAAAAATAGCCTCCGAAGAAGCAAGGTATCAAATTTGTTAAATTTGAAAAGTATGAAGCGCAGACCAAGACTCCGTCTTGTAAATCTGTTCAACAGAAACCACATTTAAAAAAGGCCCAAGTGAAAACCACAGCTCTAGTAGAATGAGCTGTAATCCCTTCAGGAGGCTGCTGTCCAGCAGTCTCATAAGCTAAATGAATTATGCTTTTTAACCAAAAAGACAGAGAGGCTGCTGAAGTCTTTTGACCTCTCCTCTGTCCAGAATAGACAACAAACAAGGTGAACGTTTGATGAAAACTGTAGTAGCTTGTAAGTAAAACTTTAAAGCACAAACCACGTCCAATATTGTGTAATAGACGTTCCTTCTTTGAGGAAGGATTAGGATACAAGCATGGAACAACTATCTCTTGAGTGATGTACTTGTTAGATACCACCTTAGGAAAAAACCCAGGTTGGTACGCAGGACTACCTTATCCGTACGAAGGACCAGATAAGGAGAATCACATTGTAACACAGATAACTTGGAGACTCTACGAGTCGAGGAATTAGCTACCCAAAAGGAACTTTCCAAGATAAAGATTGATATCTATGGAACAAAAAAGGTTCAAACGGAACTTCTTGAAGAACCTTAAGAATCAGGTTTAAGCTCCATGGCGGAGCAACAGTTTTAAACACAGGCTTGGATCTAACCAAAGCCTGACCAAATGCCTGAACGTCTAGAATACCTGCCAGACGCTTGTGCAAAAAAATAGACAGAGTAAAAATCTGTCCCCTTTTAAGGAATTAGCTGACAACCCTTTTCTCAAAAACATCTTGGAGAAAAGATAATATCCTGGGAATCCAGACTTTACTCCATGAGTAACCCTTGGATTCATAACAATCAGATATTTACACCATATCTATGTTCAATTTTCCTAGAGACAGGCTTTCATGTCTGTATTAAGGTATCAATGACTGACTCAGAGAAGCCATGCTTTGATAACATCAAGCGTTCAGTCTCCAGGCAGTCCATCTCAGATTGATTCTATTTAGATGGTTGAAAGGACCCTGAGGTAGAGGGACCTGTCTCAGAAGCAGAGACCGTGATGGAAAGGATGACATGTCCACCAGATCTGCATACCAGGTCCTGCGTGGCTACGCAGGCGCTGTCAAAAACACCAAAGCCCTCTCCTGCTTGGTCTTGACCTCCGGAGGAAATCCCACTCCCCCGGAAGAAAAGTCTGACGACTTAGAAAATCCACCTCCCAGTTCTCAACACCTGGGATATGGATAGCTGATAGACAAGAGTGAGTCTCTGTCCAGTGAATTATTGTAAGACTTCTAACATCGCTAGGGAACTTCTGTTCCCCCTTGATGGCTGATGTAAGCCACAGTCGTGTATATTGTCCGACTGAGTATGATGTACCTCAGAGTTGCTAACTGAGGCCAAGTCTGAAGAGCATGGAATATCACTCCCAGTTCCAGAATATTTATTAGAAGGAGGGTCTCCTCCTAAGTCCACTATCCCTGAGCCTTCAGGGAGTTCCAGACTGCATCCCAACCTAAAAGGCTGGCATCTATTGTAACAATTGTCCCATCTGACCTGCGGAAGGTCATACCCTTGGACAGATGGACCCGACATAGTCACCAGAGAAGAGAATCTCTGGTCTCTTGGTCCAGGTTTAACAGGGGGACAAATCTGTGTAATCCCCGTTCCTCTGACTGAGCATGCATAGTTGCAGCGGTCTGAAATGTAGACGTGCAAACGGTACTATGTCCCTTGCCGCTACCATTAAGCCGATTTCATTCATGTACTGAGCCACCGAAGGGCGCGGATGGGATGAAAAAACACGGCAGAAATTTAGAAACTTTGACAACCTGGACTCCGTCAGGTAAATTTTCATTTCTACAGAATCTATCAGAGTCCCTAGGAGGGAAACCCTTGAGATTGGGGATAGAGAACTCTTTCCTTGTTCACTTTCCACCCATGTGATCTCAGAAATGCCAGTACTACGTCCGTATGAGACTGGGCAATTTGGATGTTTGACGCCTGTATCAGGATGTCGTCTAAATAAGGGGCCACTTCTATGCCCCGCGGTCTAAGGACCGCCAAAGCGACCCCAGAACCTCCATAAAGATTCTTGGGGCTGTAGATATCCCAAAGGAAAGAGCTACAAACTGGTAATGCCTGTCTAGAAAGGCAAACCTGAAAAACGATGGTGATCTTTATGCATCACAATGTGAGGATAAGCATCCTTCAAATCCATTGTAGTCCTCTATTGACTCTCCTGGATCATAGTTAAGATGGTACGAATAGTTTCCATCTTAAATGACGGAATTCTGAGGAATTTGTTTAAGATCTTTAGATCCAAAATAGGTCTGAAGGTTCCCTCTCCTTGGGAACCACAAACAGATTTGAGTAAAAACTCTGTCCCTGTTCCTCTCTTGGAACTGGATGGATCTCGTACACAATGTAAGAATGCCTCCTTCTTTATCTGGTTTGCAGATAATTGTGAAAGGCGAAATCTCCCCTTTTTTTGGGGGGGAAACTTTGAAATCCAGAAGATATCTCTGGGATATAAATTCCAATGCCTAGGGATCCTGGGCATCTCTTGCCCACGCCTGGGCGAAGAATGAAAGTCTGCCCCCTATAGGATCCGTTACCGGATAGGGGTCCGTTCCTTCATGCTGCCTTAGAGGCAGCAGCAGGCTCCTTGGCCTGCTTATCTTTGTTCCAGGTCCGATTGTCTCCAGACCGCCTTGGACTGAGCAAAAATTCCCTCTTGTTTTGCCTTAGAGGAAGTGGATGCCACACCTGCCCTGAAGTTTTTTAAAAGGCACGAAAATTAGACTTTTTTTTTTTTTTTTTTGGCCCTTGATTTGGACCTATCCTGAGGAAGGGCATGACCTTTTCCTCCAGTGATATAAGCAATAATCTCCTTCAAACCAGGCCCGAATAGGGTCTGCCCCTTGAAGGGAAGTTAAGTAGCTTATTTATTAAAGTCACGAGAGCTGACCATGATATAAGCCATAGCGCTCTGCGCGCCAGTATAGTAAAAAACAGAATTCTTAGCCGTTAGTCTAGTCAAATGAACAAGGCATCAGAAAACAAAGGAATTGGCTAGCATAAGCTTGTCAAATATATTCATCCAATGGAGTCGCTTAACTGTAAAGCCTCATCAAGAGACTCAACCCAGAACGCCGCAGCAGCAGTGACAGAAGCAATGTATGCAAGGGGCTGCAGGATAAAACCCTGTTGAATAAACATTTTTTATCCATTGGATCTAAAAAGCACAACTGTCCTCGTCAGAGGTAGTGGTACGCTTAGCTAGAGTAGAAACTCTTCTCTCCACCTTAGGAACTGTCTGCCAGAAGTCCCGTGTGGTGGTAACTATTAGAAAACATTCTTCTAAAAAATAGGAGGGGAAGAGAACGGCACACCTGGTCTATCCCATTCCTTATTAAAAAAAAAATTTAGTAAACCTCTTTAGGTATTGGAAAAACATCAGTACACCGGCACTGCATATTATTTATCCAGTCTACACAATTTCTCTGGCCCTGCGATTGTACACATTCATTCAGAGCAGCCAAAGCCTCCCTGAGCAACAAGTGGAGGTTCTCAAGCATAAATTTTAAATGTAGAAATATCAGAATCAGGTTAAATCATCTTCCCTGAGTCAAAAAAAAATCACCCACAGACTAAGCATATTGTGAGGTAGTATCATACATGGTTCTTAAAGCGTCTGTATGCTCTGTATCTACCCCCAGAGCTAACTGCTTTCCTTTAATTTCAGGTAGTCTGACTAATACTGCTGCCAGAATATTATTCACCACCTTTGCCATGTCTTGTAAAATAAACGCTATGGGCGCCCTTGATGTACTTGGCGCCATTTGAGCGTGAGTCCCTGAAGCGGGAGTCGAAGGGTCTGATACGTGGGGAGAGTTAGTCGGCATAACTTTCCCCTCGACAGAATCCCCTGGTAAAAGAAACGCTATGGGTGCCCTTGATGTACTTGGCGCCATTTGAGCGTGAGTCCCTAAAGCGGGAGTCAAAAGGTCTGACACGTGGGGAGAGTTAGTCGGCATAACTACCCCCACGACAGAATCCTCTGGTGATAATGTTTTTAAAGACAAAAAATGATCTTTATTGTTTAACATGAAATCAGTACATCTGGTACACATTCTAAGATGGGGTTCCACCATGGCTTTAAAACATAATGAACACAGAGCTTCCTCTATGTTAGACATGTTAGAACAGACTAATAATGAGACTAGTAAGCTTGGAAAACACTTTAAATCAAGTTAACAAGCAAATATATAAAACGTTACTGTGCCCTTAAGAGAAACAAATTTTGTCAAAATTTGAAAAACAGTGAAAAAAAGGCAGTAAAACAAACGAAATTTTTACAGTACATGTAATAAGGTAACAGAGCATTGCACCCACTTGCAAATGGATGATTAACCCCTTAATGCAAAAAACAGATAAAAAAAAAAAACGACATAGACGTTTTTAAAAACAGACACAACAAACTGCCACAGCCAACAGTGGGAAGCTTCAGTTAACTGTTTCTATGCAAAATTTAAGCCAGCCATGTGGAAAAAACTTAGGCCCCAATAAGTTTTATCACCAAACATATGTTAAAAAACGATTAAACATGCCAGCAAACGTTTTAAAACACATTTTTACAAGAGTATGTATCTCTATTAATAAGCCTGATACCAGTCGCTTTTACTGCATTTAAGGCTATACCAACATTACAGTGATATCACCAATGTACGTTAAAAAACGATTAAACATGCCAGCAAACGTTTTAAAACACATTTTTATAAGAGTATGTATCTCTATTAATAAGCCTGATACCAGTCGCTATCGCTGCATTTAAGGCTTTACTTACATTACTTCGGTATCAGCAGTATTTTCTTAGTCAATTCCATTCCTAGAAAAATATTTTACTGCACATACCTTATCTGCAGGAAAACCTGCACGCCATTCCCCCTCTGAAGTACCTCACTCCTCAGAATGTGTGAGAACAGCAAATGGATCTTAGTTACGTCTGCTAAGATCATAGAAAAACGCAGGCAGATTCTTCTTCCAAATACTGCCTGAGATAAACAGCACACTCCGGTGCCATTTAAAAATAACAAACTTTTGATTGAAGAATAAACTAAGTAGAAAGCACCACAGACTCTCACGACCTCCTATCTATGTTGAGGCTTGCAAGAGAATGACTGAATATGGCAGTTAGGGGAGGAGCTATATAGCAGCTTTGCTGTGGGTGGACTCTTGCAGCTTCCTGTTGGGAAGGAGAATATATTCCATAAGTAATGGATGATCCGTGGACTGGATACACTTAACAAGAGAAATAAGGTTTTGAGGAATGCACCGTGATTTTGGTAATATTTACACCTTTCTCCATTCATTTATATATTCTGCATATAAACACAATTATGATATTTAGTCATAGTACAAATTTATATATGTATTGTTCATTTCAGAACCACATTGGTACATCAGAAGTTTGTAATAAAATGTAACGTTCTAAGCATAATTTTTCAAGCATCTATAAATAGTTATTATGTAAAAGTC
Organism: Bombina bombina; assembly: GCF_027579735.1. NCBI lineage: Eukaryota > Metazoa > Chordata > Amphibia > Anura > Bombinatoridae > Bombina > Bombina bombina. The sequence goes on along the minus strand of NC_069499.1, from coordinate 1,194,692,927 downwards.
ACTTCATAGCTGTCTATGTGGTAGAAATGATATATATATATATATATATATATATATATATATATATATATATATATATATATATATATACATACATACATACACATATACATACATACACATATACATATATATATATATATATATATATATACACACATATACACATATATATATATATACACATACACATACATATATATACACATACATACACATACACACATATATATATATATATATATATATATATATACACACATACACATACACACACTCACTTTCATACAGTACTGAGGTATATTAAATATCTGAAAATTACAGGCACAAGCTATTTCATATAAACTGTGGCCTAGATTTAGAGTTTGGCGGTAGCCGTAAAAACCAGCGTTAGAGGCTCCTAACGCTGGTTTTAGGCTACCGCCGGTATTTGGAGTCACTCAAAATAGGGTCTAACGCTCACTTTCCAGCCGCGACTTTTCCATACCGCAGATCCCCTTACGTAAATTGCGTATCCTATCTTTTCAATGGGATTTTTCTAACTCCGGTATTTAGAGTCGTGTCTGAAGTGAGCGTTAGACATCTAACGACAAAACTCCAGCCGCAGGAAAAAAGTCAGTAGTTAAGAGCTTTCTGGGCTAACGCCGGTTTATAAAGCTCTTAACTACTGTGCTCTAAAGTACACTAACACCCATAAACTACCTATGTACCCCTAAACCGAGGTCCCCCCACATCGCCGACACTCGAAAAAAATTTTTTAACCCCTAATCTGCCGACCGCCACCTACGTTATCCTTATGTACCCCTAATCTGCTGCCCCTAACACCGCCGACCCCTATATTATATTTATTAACCCCTAATCTGCCCCCCACAACGTCGCCTCCACTTATTAACCCCTAATCTGCCGACCGCAAAGCGCCGCCACCTACGTTATCCTTATGTACCCCTAATCTGCTGCCCCTAACACCGCCGACCCCTATATTATATTTATTAACCCCTAATCTGCCCCCCACAACGTCACCTCCACCTGCCTACACTTATTAACCCCTAATCTGACGACCGGACCTGAGCGCTACTATAATAAAGTTATTAACCCCTAATCCGCCGCACTAACCCTATCATAAATAGTATTAACCCCTAATCTGCCCTCCCTAACATCGCCGACACCTAACTTCAATTATTAACCCCTAATCTGCCGACCGAATCTCGCCGCTATTCTAACAAATGTATTAACCCCTAAAGCTAAGTCTAACCCTAATACTAACACCCCCCTAAATTAAATATAATTTAAATCTAACGAAATTAATTAACTCTTATTAAATAAATTATTCCAATTTAAAGCTAAATACTTACCTGTAAAATAAATCCTAATATAGCTACAATATAAATTATAATTATATTATAGCTATTTTAGGATTTATATTTATTTTACAGGTAACTTTGTATTTATTTTAACCAGGTACAATAGCTATTAAATAGTTAAGAACTATTTAATAGCTAAAATAGTTAAAATAATTACAAAATTACCTGTAAAATAAATACTAACCTAAGTTACAATTAAACCTAACACTACACTATCAATACATTTATTAAATACAATACCTACAATTACCTACAATTAACCTAACACTACACTATCAATAAATTAATTAAATACAATTGCTACAAATAAATACAATTAAATAAACTAGCTAAAGTACAAAAAATAAAAAAGAACTAAGTTACAAAAAATAAAAAAATATTTACAAACATAAGAAAAATATTACAACAATTTTAAACTAATTACACCTACTCTAAGCCCCCTAATAAAATAACAAAGCCCCCCAAAATAAAAAAATGCCCTACCCTATTCTAAATTACTAAAGTTCAAAGCTCTTTTACCTTACCAGCCCTGAACAGGGCCCTTTGTGGGGCATGCCCCAAGAAATACAGCTCTTTTGCCTGTAAAAAAAAACATACAATACCCAAGCCCCCCAACATTACAACCCACCACCCACATACCCCTAATCTAACCCAAACCACCCTTAAATAAACCTAACACTAAGCCCCTGAAGATCATCCTACCTTGTCTTCACCATACCAGGTTCACCGATCGGTCCAGAAGAGCTCCTCCGATGTCCTGATCCAAGCCCAAGCGGGGGGCTGAAGAGGTCCATGATCCGGCTGAAGTCTTCATCCAAGCGGGCCAGAAGAGGTCTTCCATCCGATTGAAGTCTTCATCCAAGCGGCATCCATCCGGAGCGAAGCGGCAGCATCCTGAAGACCTCCACCGCGGAACATCCATCCTGGCCGACGACTGAACGACGAATGACGGTTCCTTTAAATGACGTCATCCAAGATGGCGTCCCTCGAATTCCGATTGGCTGATAGGATTCTATCAGCCAATCGGAATTAAGGTAGGAATATTCTGATTGGCTGATGGAATCAGCCAATCAGAATCAAGTTCAATCCGATTGGCTGATCCGATCAGCCAATCAGATTGAGCTTGCATTCTATTGGCTGTTCCGATCAGCCAATAGAATGCAAGCTCAATCTGATTGGCTGATTGGATCAGCCAATCGGATTGAACTTGATTCTGATTGGCTGATTCCATCAGCCAATCAGAATATTCCTACCTTAATTCCGATTGGCTGATAGAATCCTATCAGCCAATCGGAATTCGAGGGACGCCATCTTGGATGACGTCCCTTAAAAGAACCGTCATTCTGCAGTTGGACGTCGCCGGAAGAAGATGGGTCCGCGGTGGAGGTCTTCAGGATGGAGCCGGTCGTCATCGGATGAAGATAGAAGATGCCGCTTGGATCAAGATGGTTGCCGGTCCGGATCGCCTCTTCTTCCCGGATAGGATGAAGACTTTGGAGCCTCTTCTGGACCTCTTCAGGCACCGGATGATGGATCGCCAACCCCCGCTTGGGTTGGATGAAGATTTTGGAGCCAGGACGGATCGGTGATACCTGGTGAGGTGAAGACAAGGTAGGATGATCTTCAGGGGCTTAGTGTTAGGTTTATTTAAGGGGGGTTTGGGTTAGATTAGGGGTATGTGGGTGGTGGGTTGTAATGTTGGGGGGGGGTATTGTATGTTTTTTTTTTACAGGCAAAAGAGCTGAACTTCTTGGGGCATGCCCCGCAAAGGGCCCTGTTCAGGGCTGGTAAGGTAAAAGAGCTTTTAACTTTAGTAATTTAGAATAGGGTAGGGCATTTTTTATTTTGGGGGGCTTTGTTGTTTTATTAGGGGGCTTAGAGTAGGTGTAATTAGTTTAAAATTGTTGTAATATTTTTCTTATGTTTGTAGATATTTTTTTATTTTTTGTAACTTAGTTCTTTTTTATTTTTTGTACTTTAGCAAGTTTATTTATTTGTATTTATTTGTAGGAATTGTATTTAATTAATTTATTGATAGTGTAGTGTTAGGTTAATTGTAGGTAGTTTATTTAATTAATTTATTGATGGTATAGTGTTAGTTTTAATTGTAACTTAGGTTAGGATTTATTTTACAGGTAAATTTGTAATTATTTTAACTATTTTAGCTATTAAATAGTTCTTAACAATTTAATAGCTATTGTACCTGGTTAAAATAAATACAAAGTTACCTGTAAAATAAATATTAATCCTAAAATAGCTACAATATAATTATAATTTATATTGTAGCTATATTAGGATTTATTTTACAGGTAAGTATTTAGCTTTAAATAGGAATAATTTATTTAATAAGAGTTAATTTATTTCGTTAGATTTAAATTATATTTAACTTAGGGGGGTGTTAGGGTTAGATTTAGCTTTAGGGGTTAATCCATTTATTAGAATAGCGGTGAGCTCCGGTCAGCAGATTAGGGGTTAATAATTGAAGTTAGGTGTCGGCGATGTTAGGGAGGGCAGATTAGGGGTTAATACTATTTAATATAGGGTTAGTGAGGCGGATTAGGGGTTAATTATTGTAGGTAGGTGGAGGCGACGTTGTGGGGGGCAGATTAGGGGTTAATAAATATAATATAGGGGTCGGCGATGTTAGGGAACCAGATTAGGGGTACATAGGGATAATGTAAGTAGCGGCGGTTTACGGAGCGGCAGATTAGGGGTTAAAATTAATATGCAGGGGTCAGCGATAGCGGGGGCGGCAGATTAGGGGTTAATAAGTGTAAGGTTAGGGGTGTTTAGACTCGGGGTACATGTTAGAGTTTTAAGTGCAGACGTAGGAAGGGCTACCGCATAGCAAACAATGGGGCTGCGTTAGGAGCTGAACGCGGCTTTTTTGCAGGTGTTAGGTTTTTTTTCAGCTCAAACAGCCCCATTGTTTCCTATGGGAGAATCGTGCACGAGCACGTTTTTGAGGCTGGCCGCGTCCGTAAGCAACTCTGGTATCGAGAGTTGAAGCTGCGTTAAAAATGCTCTACGCTCCTTTTTTGGAGCCTAACGCAGCCTTTATGTGGACTCTCGATACCAGAGTTATTTTTATGGTGCGGCCAGAAAAAAGCTGGCGTTAGTTTTTCGGGTCGTTACCGACAAAACTCCAAATCTAGGCCTGTGTTTTCCATTTGCTTGCATAAGAGTATAACAAATGTTTTTTTTCACAGACAGAGATATGGATTCAGTAATTTCAAAGAGATTCCTGGAGTCTTGTTAAAATTAATTATGTTCCCGAAATTTCTGATAATCAGTAGACATTAAAGGGACAGTATACACCAATTTTCATATAACTGCATGTAATAGACTAATATAAAGAATAATATGCACAGATACTGATATAAAAATCCAGTAAAAAAACGTTTAAAAACTTACTTAGAAGCTTCCAGTTAAGCTCTGTTTAAAAGGTTACTGGAACACCCACTGCAAGTGGGAAATATTAGACCCCCCCCCTTCTTTTGCATATGAAAAACATAATTTATGTAAGAACTTACCTGATAAATTTATTTCTTTCATATTTGCAAGAGTCCATGAGCTAGTGACGTATGGTATATACAATTAATCCTACCAGGAGGGGCAAAGTTTCCCAAACCTCAAAATGCCTATAAATACACCCCTTACCAAACCCACAATTCAGTTTAACGAATAGCCAAGTAGTGGGGAGAAAAAGGAGTAGAAAGCATCAAATAGGAACTGGAAATATAATTGTGCTTTATACAAAATATCATAACCACCATAAAAAGGGTGGGTCTCATGGACTCTTACATAAATTATGTTTTCTTTCATGTAATTGGCAAGAGTCCATGAGCTAGTGACGTATGGGATATCAATATCCAAGAAGTGGAATTCCACAGAAGAGTCACTAGAGAGGGAGGGATAAAAATAAAACAGTCATCTTCCACTGAAAAAATTAAATCCACACCCAAAGGAATAACTGCTAGATTACGAGTTGTGCGTTAGGCTTAAAAAGCAGCGTTGGCCGGTCCCAACGCTGCTTTTTAATGCCCGCTGGTATTACGAGTCTTGCAGGTACAGGTGTACCGCTCACTTTTTTGGACAGACTTGTAAATACCGCAAATCCTCTTACGTAAATTGCGTATCCTCTTTTTTTCAATGGGACTTGCATAGCGCCGGTATTACGAGTCTGACAAAAAGTGAGCGGTACACCCTCTCCTGTCAAGACTGGTACCGCATTTTAAAGCCAGTAGTTAAGAGTTTTACACTACAATGCCGTAGCATAAAGCTTTTAACTAAAGTGCTAAAAAGTACACTAACACCCATAAACTACCTATTAACCCCTAAACTGAGGCCCTCCCACATCGTAAACACTAAAATAAAAATTTTAACCCCTAATCTGCTGAACCGGATATCGTCGCCACTATAATAAATATATTAACCCCTAAACCAACGCACTCCCGCCTCGCAAACATTAGTTAAATATTAACCCCTAATCTGCTGTCCCTAACATCGCCGACACCTACCTACATTTATTAACCCCTAATCTGCCGCCCCCAACGTCGCTGCCACTATACTAAAGTTATTAATCCCTAAATCTAAGTCTAACCCTAACCCCCCCTAACTTAAATATAATTTAAATAAATCTAAATAAAATTACTATCATTAACTAAATTATTCCAATTTAAAACTAAATACTTACCTGTAAAATAAACCCTAAGCTAGCTACAATATAACTAATAGTTACATTGTAGCTAGCTTAGGTTTATTTTTATTTTATAGGCAAGTTTGTATTTATTTTAACTAGTTAGAATAGTTATTAAATAGTTATTAACTATTTAATAACTACCTAGCTAAAATAAATACAAATTGACCTGTAAAATAAAACCTAACCTAAGTTACACTAACGCCTAACACTACACTATAATTAAATTAATTCCCTAAACTAAATACAATTAAATAAAATTATCTAAAGTACAACCCCCCCCACTAAATTACTGAAAATAATAACCAAATTACAAGATTTTTAAACTAATTACACCTAATCTGATCCCCCTAACAAAATAAAAAAAGCCCTACCCTACACTAAATTACAAATAGCCCTTAAAAGGGCCTTTTGCGGGGCATTGCCCCAAAGTAATCGGCTCTTTTACCTGTAAAAAAAATTACAAATCCCCCCCAACATTAAAACTCACCACCCACCCAACCCTACTCTAAAACCCACCCAATACCCCCTTAAACCTAACACTAACCCCTTGAAGATCACCATACCGGGAGAAGTCTTCATCCAACCGGGCCGAAGTCCTCAATGAATCCATCAGAAGTGGTCCTCCAGACTGGCAAAAGTCTTCATCCAGACGGCATCTTCTATCTTCATCAATCCGGCGCGGAGCGGGTCCATCTGCAAGGTTAATAACTATTTAGTAACTATTCTACCTAGTTAAAATAAATACAAACTTGCCTGTAAAATAAAAATAAACCCTAAACTAGATACAATGTAATTATTAGTTATATTGTAGCTAGCTTAGGGTTTATTTTATAGGTAATTATTTAGTTTTAAATAGGAATAATTTAGTTATAGTAATTTTATTTAAATTATATTTAAGTTAGGGTTAGACTTAGGTTTAGGGGTTAATAAATTTAGAATAGTGGTGGCGGCAGATTAGGGGTTAATAAATGTAGGTAGGTGTCGGCGATGTTAGGGACGGCAGATTAGGGGGTTAATAATCTTTAACTAATGTTTGTGATGCGGGAGTGCGGTGGTTTAGGGGTTAATAAGTTTATTATAGTGTGGGCAGATTAGGGGTTAATAAATATAATGTAGGTGTCTGCGATGTTGGGGGGCAGCAGATTAGGGGTTAATAAGTATAATGTAGGTGGCGGTGGTGTCCGGAGCGGCAGATTAGGGGTTAATAATATAATGTAGGTTGCGGCGATGTCGGGGGTGGCAGATTAGGGGTTAATAAGTGTAAGATTAGGGGTGTTTAGACTCGGGGTTCATGTAAGGGTGTTATGTGTAGACATAAATTTTATTTCCCCATAGGAATCAATGGGGCTGCGTTAAGGAGCTTTATGCTTCTTTCTCTTGTTAAGTGTATCCAGTCCACGGATCATCCATTACTTATGGGATATATTCTCCTTCCCAACAGGAAGCTGCAAGAGTCCACCCACAGCAAAGCTGCTATATAGCTCCTCCCCTAACTGCCATTACCAGTCATTCTCTTGCAAGTCTCAACATAGATAGGAGGTCGTGAGAGTCTGTGGTTTTTTATACTTAGTTTATTTCTTCAATCAAAAGTTTGTTATTTTTAAATGGCACCGGAGTGTGCTGTTTATCTCAGGCAGTATTTGGAAGAAGAATCTGCCTGCGTTTTTTCTATGATCTTAGCAGACGTAACTAAGATCCAGTTGCTGTTCTCACACATTCTGAGGAGTAAGGTACTTCAGAGGGGGAATGGCGTGCAGGTTTTCCTGCAAATAAGGTATGTGCAGTAAAATATTTTTCTAAGGAATGGAATTGACTAAGAAAATACTGCTGATACCGAAGTAATGTAAGTACAGCCTTTAAATGCAGTGAAAGCGACTGGTACCAGGCTGATTGATAGAGATATATGCTAAGGTATGTGCAGTAATATATTTTTCTAAGGAATGGAATTGACTAAGAAAATACTGCTGATACCGAAGTAATGTAAGTAAAGCCTTAAATGCAGTGATAGCGACTGGATCAGGCTTATTAATAGACATACATACTCTTATAAGAATGTGTTTTAAAACGTTTGCTGGCATGTTTAATCGTTTTTTAACATATGTTTGGTGATAAAACTTATTGGGGCCTAATTTTTCCACATGGCTGGCTTAAATTTTGCATAGAAACAGTTATAGGGAAGGTAATCCACAGCTCAGCTGTGGCAGTTTTGTCGTGTCTGTTTAAAAAAATGTCGTTTTTTTTTTTTATCTGTTTTTTGCATTAAGGGGTTAATCATCCATTTGCAAGTGGGTGCAATGCTCTGTTAACTTATTACATGTACTGTAAAAATTTTGTTTGATTTACTGCCTTTTTTCACTGTTTTTCAAATTTTGACAAAATTTGTTTCTCTTAAAGGCACAGTAACGTTTGTTATATTTGCTTGTTAACTTGATTTAAAGTGTTTTCCAAGCTTACTAGTCTCTTTATTAGTTCTAACATGTCTAACATAGAGGAGGCTCTGTGTTTATTATGTTTAAAGCCATGGTGGAACCCCATTTTAGAATGTGTACCAGATGTACTGATTTCATGTTAAACAATAAAGATCATTTTTTGTATTTAAAAACATTATCACCAGAGGATTCTGTCGAGGGGGAAGTTATGCCGACTAACTCTCCCCACGTGTCAGACCCTTTGACTCCCGCTTTAGGGACTCACGCTCAAATGGCGCCAAGTACATCAAGGGCACCCATAGCGTTTATTTTACCAGAGGATTCTGTCGAGGGGGAAGTTATGCCGACTAACTCTCCCCACGTGTCAGACCCTTTGACTCCCGCTCCAGGGATTCACGCTCAAATGGCGCCAAGTATATCAATGGCGCCCATAGCGTTTATTTTACAAGACATGGCAAAGGTTGTGTATAATACACTGGCAGCAGTATTAGTCAGACTACCTGAAATTAAAAGAAAGCAAAACAGCTCTGGGGGTAGATACAGAGCATACAGACGCTTTAAGAACCATGTCTGATACTACCTCACAATATGCTTAGTCTGTGGGTGATATTTGTGACTCAGGGAAGATGATTTAACCTGATTCTGATATTTCTACATTTAAAATTTATGCTTGAGAACCTCCACTTGTTGCTCAGGGAGGCTTTAGCTGCTCTGAATGAATGTGTACAATCGCAGTGCCAGAGAAATTGTGTAGACTGGATAAATAATATGCAGTGCCGGTGTGTACTTATGTTTTTCCAATACCTAAAGAGGTTTACTAAAATTTTTCATAAGGAATGGGATAGACCAGGTGTGCCGTTCTCTTCCCCTCCTATTTTTTAGAAGAATGTTTTCTAATAGTTGCCACCACACAGGACTTATGGCAGACAGTTCCTAAGGTGGAGAGAAGAGTTTCTACTCTAGCTAAGCGTACCACTACCTCTGGCGAGGACTGTTGTGCTTTTTTAGATCCAATGGATAAAAAATGTTTATTCAACAAGGTTTTATCCTGCAGCCCCTTGCACGCATTGCTCCTGTCACTGCTGCTGCGGCGTTCTGGTTTGAGTCTCTTGATGAGGCTTTACAGGCTCCATTGGATGAATATATTTGACAAGCTTAGAGCACTTAAGCTAGCCAATTCCTTTGTTTTCTGATGCCTTTGTTCCTTTGACTAGACTAACGGCTAAGAATTCTGTTTTTTACTATACTGGCGCGCAGAGCGCTATGGCTTATATCATGGTCAGCTGTCGTGACTTTAATAAATAAGCTACTTAACTTCCCTTCAAGGGGCAGACCCTATTCAGGCCTAGTTTGAAGGAGATTATTACTTATATCACTGGAGGAAAAGATCATGCCCTTCCTCAGGACAGGTCCAAATCAAGGGACAAAAAAGGCCTAATTTTCGTGCCTTTCGAAAATTCAAGGCAGGTGTGGCATCAACTTCCTCTAAGGCAGACAACCGGACCTGGAACAAAGATAAGCAGGTCAAGGAGCCTGCTGCTGCCTCTAAAACAGCATGAGGAACGGACCCCTATCTGGTAACGGATCCTATAGGGGGCAGACTTCATTCTTCGCCCAGGCGTGGGCAAGAGATGCCCAGGATCCCTGGGCATTGGAAATTATACCCCAGAGATATCTTCTGGATTTCAAAGCTTTCCCCTCCAAAAAAGGGGAGTTTTTGCCTTTCACATTTATCTGCAAACCAGATAAAGAAAGAGACATTCTTGCATTGTGTACGTGACCCATTCAGTTCCAATAGAGGAACAGGGACACAGTTTTCCTCAAATCGGTTTGTGGTTCCCAAGGAAAGGAAACCTTCAGACCTATTTTGGATCTAAAAGATCTTAAACAAATTCTTTAGAATTCTATCATTTAAGATGGAAACTATTCGTACCATCTTAACTATGATCCAGGAGAGTCAATAGAGGACTACAATGGATTTGAAGGATGCTTATCCTCACATTACGATGCATAAAGATCACCATCGGTTTTTCAGGTTTGCCTTTCTAGACAGGCATTACCAGTTTGTAGCTCTTTCCTTTGGGTTAACTACAGCCCCTAGAATCTTTATGGAGGTTCTGGGGTCACTTTGGCGGTCCTTAGGCCGCGGGGCATAGAAGTGGCCCCTTATTTAGACGACATCCTGATACAGGCGTCAAACATCCAAGTTGCCAAGTCTCATACGGACGTAGTACTGGCATTTCTGAGATCGCATGGGTGGAAAGTGAACAAGGAAAGAGTTCTCTATCCCCAATATCAAGGGTTTCCCTCCTAGGGATTCTGATAGATTTTGTAGAAATGAAAATTTACCTGACGGAGTCCAGGTTGTCAAAGTTTCTAAATTTCTGCCGTGTTCTTCATTCCATCCGCGCCCTTTGGTGGCTCAGTACATGAATGTAATCGGCTTAATGGTAGCGGCAAGGGACATAGTACCGTTTGCACGCCTACATTTCAGACCACTGCAACTATGCATGCTCAGCCAGAGGAACGGGGATTACACAGATTTGTTCTCCTGTTAAATCCGGACCAAGAAACCAGAGATTCTCTTCTCTGGTGACTATCTCGGGTCCATCTGTCCAAGGGTATGACCTTCCGCAGGTCAGATGGGACAATTGTTACAACAGATGCCAGCCTTTTAGGTTGGGATACAGTCTGGAACTCCCTGAAGGCTCAGGGATAGTGGACTCAGGAGGAGACCCTCCTTCTAATGAATATTCTGGAACTGGGAGCGATATTCCATGCTTTTCAGACTTGGCCTCAGTTAGCAACTCTGAGGTACATCATATTTCAGTCGGACAATATCACGACTGTGGCTTACATCAACCATCAAGGGGGAACAGAAGTTCCCTAGCAATGTTAGAAGTCTTAAAATAATTCACTGGACAGAGACTCACTCTTGTCTAAAAGCTATCCCAGGTGTTGAGAACTGGGAGGCAGATTTTCTAAGTCGTCAGACTTTTCATCCGGGGGAGTGGGAATTCCCTCCGGAGGGGTTTGCAAAAGATCAAGCAGGAGAGTGCTTTGGTGCTTTTGACAGCGCCTGCATGGCCACGCAGGACCTGGTATGCAGATCTGGTGGACATGTCATCCTTTCCACCACGGTCTCTGCTTCTGAGACAGGACCCTCTACCTCAGGGTCTTTTCAACCATCTAAATATAACTAATCTGAGATGGACTGCCTGGAGACAGAACGCTTGATGTTATCAAAGCATGGCTTCTCCGAGTCAGTAATTGATACCTTAATACAGGCATAAAAGCCTGTCTCTAGGAAAATTTAACATAAGATATGGTGTAAATATCTTATTGTTATGAATCCAAGGGTTACTCATGGAGTAAAGTCTGGATTCCCAGGATATTATCTTTTCTCCAAGATGATTTTGAGAAAAGGGTTGTCAGCTAGTTCTTTAAAAGGACAGATTTCTACTCTGTCTATTCTTTTGCACAAGCGTCTGGCAGGTATTCTAGACGTTCAGGCATTTGGTCAGGCTTTGGTTAGAACCAAGCCTGTGGTTAAAAATGTTGCTCCGCCATGGAGCTTAAAGCTGGTTCTTAAGGTTCTTCAAGGAGTTCCATTTGAACCTTTTCATTCCATAGATATCAAACTTCTATCTTGGAAAGTTCCTTTTTGGTAACTATTTCCTCGGCTCATAGAGTCTCCGAGTTATCTGCGTTGCAATGTGATTCTCCTTATCTGGTTCTCCGTATGGATAAGGTAGTCCTGTGTACCAACCTGGGTTTTTACCTAAGGTGGTATCTAACAAGAATATCACTCAAGAGATTGTTGTTCCATTCTTGTATCCTAATCCTTCTTCAAAGAAGGAACGTCTATTACACAATTTGGACGTGGTTCGTGTTTTAAAGTTTTACTTACAAGCTACTACAGATTTTCATCAAACATTCACCTTGTTTGTTGTCTATTCTGGACAGAGGAGAGGTCAAAGGACTTCAGCAACCTCTCTGTCTTTTTGGTTAAAAAGCATAATTCATTTAGCTTATGAGACTGCTGGACAGCAGCCTCCTGAAGGGATTACAGCTCATTCTACTAGAGCTGTGGTTTTCACTTAGGCCTTTTTTAAATGTGGCTTCTGTTGAACAGATTACAAGACGGAGTCTTGGTCTGCGTTTCATACTTTTTCAAATTTAACAAATTTGATACCTTGCTTCTTCGGAGGCTATTTTTGGGAGAAAGGGTTTTTTACAGGCAGTGGTAACTTCCGTTTAAGTACCTGCCTTGTCCCTCCCATCATCCGTGTACTTTAGCTTTGGTATTGGTATCCCATAAGTAATGGATGATCCGTGGACTGGATACACTTAACAAGAGAAAACATAATTTATGCTTACCTGATAAATTTATTTCTCTTGTAGTGTATCCAGTCCACGGCCCGCCCTGTCACTTTAAGGCAGGTAATTTTTCCATTAAACTACAGTCACCACTGCACCCTATGGTTTTCCTTTCTCTGCATGTTTTCGGTCGAATGACTGGTAATGGCAGTTAGGGGAGGAGCTATATAGCAGCTTTGCTGTGGGTGGACTCTTGCAGCTTCCTGTTGGGAAGGAGAATATATCCCATAAGTAATGGATGATCCGTGGACTGGATACACTACAAGAGAAATAAATTTATCAGGTAAGCATAAATTATGTTTTTTTGCAGGCATTAGACTTTTTTTCAGCCGGCTCTCCCCGTTGATTCCTATGGGGAAATTGTGCACGAGCACATTACACCAGCTCACCGCTAACGTAAGCAGTGCTGGTATTGGAGTGCGGTAATTAGCTAAATTTTGCTCAACGCTCACTTCTTGTCTGGTTTGTAAAAACCCGTAATACCAGTGCTGTCTGTAAGTGAGCGGTGAGCATAAACTGCTCGTTAGCACCGCACAGCCTCTAACGCAAAACTCGTAATCTAGGTGTAAGTTTTTCTCATAAATGTAAAGAAAAAACTTAAAACATAAGCAGAGGAATCAAACTGAAACGGCTGCCTGAAAAACTTTTCTACCAAAAACTGCTTCCGAAGAGGCAAATACATAAAAACGGTATAATTTAGTAAATGTATGCAAAGAAGATCAAGTTGTTGCTTTGAAAATCTGATCAACTGAAGCTTCATTCTTAAAAGCCCACAAAGTGGAGAATGATCTAGTGGAATGAGCTGTGAATCTCTGAGGCGGGGCCTGACCCGACTCCAAATAAGCCTGATGAATCAAAAGCTTTAACCAAGATGTCAAGGAAATGGCAGAAGCTTTCTGCCCTTCCTAGAACCAGAAAAGACAACAAATAGACTAGAAGTCTTCCTGAAATCTGTAGTAGCTTCAACATAATATTTCAAAGCTCTTACAACATCCAAAGAATTTAAGGATCTCTCAAAAGAATTCTTAGGATTAGGACACAAAGAGGGGACAACAATTTCCCTATTAATATTAAAATTCACAACCTTAGGTAGGAATTTAAATGAAGTCTGCAAAACTGCCTTATCCTGATGAAAAATCATAAAAGGAGACTTACAAAAAAGCGCAGATAATTCAGAAACTCCTACATGCCACGACATTGGCAGAGTACCAATGGGTGAAACGTATCCCCCGTGGCCTCAGAATGAACACTCGCCAAACATTGCTGAAAGACAATCAAGATTATTGTCGCAAGATTGAACACATTTTGAACAAGTGTTCGTTTGATTTAATAGTACTTACCATGGAGTACCTCCAAAAGGATCTGGACAAGCTGAAAGAATTGATCTCTAAACTTGAAGATGAAATCCGACAAACTGTAACCACAGAAGCATATGATAAACTTATTATTGACAACAAGGAAATGCTGACAGAACTACGCAAGAAGATTGAGGAGCGCAAGAGGGTGAAATTCCAGAGAGACAAACTATTCGTCCAATCGGGTATACCGCTGGATTTTCGATCCCCAAGGCAAAGAACACCACGTCACTTCTGGGTTGAGGAGACAGTATCGCCAGGGCGCATTAACGGGTAGCAGCTCGGAGTCGCCAGTGGATTTTTCCCAGGGAGAGGGGGAAGGCAGTCCAGGCGGTGGGGCCATAAACACCACAACCACAATCAAAGGCGTCAAGGTAGCACAGAAATCTGGCAAGACAACATCCCCACAGGGCGACCAGATACAGTTGTCAATATATCGGATTGTCCTTTGAGCGAAAGAGAGTCCGCAATCCTACAGAGAGGTTTATCTTTTTGTCCTTATAGCGATTGTTTTTTTGTTTTGTTTTTTACCTGAGAAGGGACATTTACAGTTTTTTTCGTCATATAAGATTGAAATACTGGCATGCTAACAATTCGCTGTGAGATACCCCTAAGGTGGACTCAAGTAAGCAATGTTTGTCTGTTTTATCTGTAAACACAATGGACACTAAGCTACATAATGAGGTGAATAGTGATATTTTGTCATCAACATAGAAATCTCTCAATCTCAAATATTTGGATTTATTTAACAAAAGCTTTTTTTGTCCCTCCAATATGCACTTTAGCATAGAAACCTTTGAATGGTTAGTGCTGGCAGATTTAGACAAATTACAATTACAGGTTAAAAAATTTAGTGATAAAGCCAAGTTGGTAAATTTTACATCACCGGATCAGGTAGCCCTTAAAACTAACAATAAGGTAATTTTGAAACCATCTGATAAGGATGGGGCAACTGTCATTCTTAAAAAACTAGACTACAAAATGGAAGTATACCAACAGTTAAACATGAAGAACGTATATGTTAGCGTTGCAGGGAACCCCATATTTAAAATCAGTAAAGAGATTCAAATGATTATCAAGTTCGCATTAGATAATGCCATTATCAATGTTAAAACCACTACATTCTTGCAAGTGAAAGATCCTATAACACCGTGCTTTACATCTTACCTAAAATTGACAAGTCCTTGATTGCTCTACCAGGGCGCCCGATTGTGGCTGGGACTAATTCAGTCTCTTCAAATATCTCTATATTTTTAGAGAAAATATTGAGACCCCTGGTGGAACAGTCGAGTACATTTGTGAAAGATACAAATGACTTCTTGTTGAAATTGAATAACCTGCAACTTCAGACTGACAAATTTATTTTGTTCAGTCTGGATGTTGCAAGTCTGTATACATCAATCACACGAGAGTGGTTTGGGTGCTGTCAAACATGCCTTGTACTCTGCGGGTACCCACTCAAGGATACAGATCTTTTTTATTATGCAATTGCTTGAAGTCATTTTGTACAATAATTTTTTATTTGAGGATACTTTTTATCTTCAGTTGCAGGGGACCCCTATGGGCTTCAGCGTCGCCCCGAATTACGCCAATATATATATGAACTCCTTTGAGAAGTTGGTTTTTGAAAAGCCTTTGTTTTGTCAGTGTGGCGCTACATTGACAATACTTTTGGAGTATGGTTGGGCGACTTTGGAACCCTTGAGCTTTTTGTTGCAGAGTTAAATAGCTCTACGACGAATATTAAATTTAAGCTACTTTATAGTGAGGTCCAAATTGATTTTTTTGATGTCTCCGTATTTAAGGATGGTTTCGGATTTAAGACCGATATTTTTAGAAAGGAGACAGACAGCAACAGCCTTTGTCATTATAATAGTGCCCATCATCCCTCACTCATTAGGTCATTACCCAAAAGTCAAATGTTGCGGATTAAACGCATTAGAGCAAATGAATCTCATGTTCCACTTAGACTTACTGAAATGGGTCACAAATTTTTGGAAAGAGCGTATCCTAAGGACTTAAATATTATTGAGGATGTACTACCCATGAATAGGGATACACTTTTGAAACCACAACTGATGAAGAATGTTAACAAAAGCATTACCTTTGTATCCGAGTTTTCCAGACAAAGTCAGGCAGTATCTAGAAATATTCTCAAACATTGGGGTATTCTAAATAGCTGCAATCCCAACAGAGGAGTTTTGACAGTTCCCAATCCCAGCTTATATACGCAGTAAGAGCTTAAGAGATGTATTAATTAAAGCTGACATTGGGTCTGGCAAAAATCCATCACAACATTTGTTCCCCGTTTGGGATGTATTAATTGCAGCTCTATCATCAAAAGCCCATATTTTCTGCACCCCCACCCTGGAGACAAATATCAATTTAAAGGTCATTTCACATGTAATACTAATTATGTGGTTTTTATGATAGTGTCCATGTGGGTGAATTCTCAACACGTATCCGTGACCGTATCACGGAACATAAAAGCAATATTAGGTGTAAGGTTTTAACAGCTCCTGTAGCTTATCACTTTTCATCAGATCAGCCAGCTTCGGTTCCAGATTATCCAACAGGTCAAAACCCCTAGGAAGGGTAGCAATAGGGATCTATTGCTGAAACAGCATGAGACCTTTTGGATTTTCCAATTGGATACTCTGGAACGCAAAGTGCAATTAATAGAAAGATTAACTGGTCTGAATTTTAATAGAATATTTTTGACATTTGCTACATTTATGTAAATTGATTTTCTCTCGTTTTTTCCTTTGTATAGGTATTTAGCATGTTTTACTAGTTTGATTTTGCTGGGCTGATGTCTGTGTAGTTTAAGAAATATACAGGATGTGTTGTAAATATAGTTATCTTCTTTTAATGTATATGTTTCTTAAAATATATTTTTTTCTCTCTAGGAGACTTCATAGCTGTTTTTTACAGATTCATCTATTGTTTCACTAGATGGCACTGTTAGCATTCAAGAAGTTATGTGAAGAACGTAAGGGTTAAGACTAGCTAATTGCCTATTTAAACAGGTGTATCTGTCTGCATTTTTATCACATGATTAAGGGGCATGTCCCCCAAAACGTTGTTTTGGACATAAGTTTATAATAAATAATTTGTTGCAGTATTGGAGACCCTCCACCACTTTTTGACATTCCTCTATAATAAAAAACTAAATTCCTGACTGACATTTAAGGCCTTCAATAACAATGCTCCACCGTATCTCTCAGACCGTGGCCTCTAGTTATCAAAGTCTGGCGCACCTGATCCGACAGTGCAGATCGGCCAGACTTCGCTGAATACGGCTATTGAGCATTGCAACAGCAGCTCACAAGAGCTGCTGGTGCAACGCCGCCGCCAGCAGGGGGGTGTCAATCAACCCGATCGTACTCGATCGGGTTGATTTCCGGCGATGTCTGTCCGCCTGCTCAGAGCAGGACGACAGGTTTTGGAGCAGCGGTCTTTGTGACCGCTGCATCATAACTGCTGCAGGCCCGCCAGAAACACGGAGCTTGATAAATATGCCCCAGTGTCTCCAGATACTCTCCCTCCACTCCTGTTACCTACTCACATTCTCATCTACAGGACTTCTCCAGAATGGCCCCTATTATCGCTCTGCCTTGCTCCACAAAACTACCCCTAGTTTTCAGTTTCAAAGCGCTCCTTAAAACTCTCTACTGTTCAGGGATGCATACAACATAATCTAACTTTTTTACCTCAGTTCCACTCCTCCTTTGTCATCCCCTTGCACCCCCTTAGAATCTAAGCCTACGAGCACAGCTGTTTTGTAGATTGCATTCATGAAAGGCGATTTACAACATTGCAACTCTTGGCAGGGCCATCTACGCATTTGTCTCCTATAAATGTTGCATTTCCACATTATTCCTATGTTTATAGCACTGTAGTATCTGTTGGCGCTCTACAAATACCTGATAATCCATGAATATTAGGTGACATACTCCAACAGCAAGGGTTCATAACACATATGAACAGAAGTTAAAGCTATATGTTTCTAAGACGGACATTTTCCAATCAATATAGCATTTTAAAAGCCTGGGAGAGAGTGTCCAATGACCTATAGTTTTAAACAGACAAAACACAAAATTATTTTATGAATAAAATACAATTTTAAACAACTTTCTAATTTACTTTTATCACATTCTTTGTTTTCTTGTTATCCTTTGTTGAAAAGCAAGCTCAGGAGAGTGCATGTGTCTGCAGCACTATAATGCAGCAGTTTTGCATCAAAGATATACATTAGCAAGAGCACTAGATGGCAGCACTATTTCCTGTCACGTAGTGGCCAGACACGTGCAAGCTACCGATCTAGATATCTCTTTAACAAAGAATAGCCCTTCGCTGCTGCGCTTTTTTTGAGCCAATTGAAATGTGTGTTTATACAATAGAGATATTACGCCCCAATGGATTAAATGTGCATGCGCTGGTTACTTGGCTTGCCGACTGTGCACATTCATGAGTCTTGCACATGCAGTTTTCCTTCAAGGGAAGCCTTGCTTACAAAAGAAGAGCAATAGCGCAAGTCTTTGAGAGTGTCTCGGGAGCGCACTTCTTACCTAGACAGCTCTTTGTCACTAACTGAAACCGGCAATGGAGGGGAGATTGAGGAACATGAATAGCGTGGTAAGAATATAAATAAAAAAATTTAAAACAAACAACAAAACCCAAATGCTCAAGATTTATAATAAAGTTAGTGGTCTACTTAATCTGATAGCGTATTATTCAATATGTATTGCAGAACGCATACATTTACCATAATGTTAACTTCTCTGCCTGCTGTGTGTACAACTCCGAAGCAGTTTAGAAATTGAGTTAATTGTCCCTCTGCACCGTTAGACATGTGCTTCACACATCAACATAGTTGTCAATGCCACACTTTTAGAGGACCAGTAAATACAGTAGATTTGCATTAACAAATGCACAATAAGACAATGCAATAAACACTTAGGGGTAGATTCATCAAGCAGCGGATGCTGCAATCTACCCCCGAAGTTTCCAGTTTGCCGGAAAGCAGTGGTCTGAGGTGGCAGACAGCAATCATGACTGACACCCCCCTGCTGGCAGTGAATGTGCAGGGGGCGGCATTGCACAACCATTTCACCAGAAATGCTTGTGCAATGATAAATGCCAACAGCGTATGCTGTCTGCATTTATTAAGGTCAGGCGGACATGATCCGGTACAGCAGATCTGCCGGATTATGTCAATCCAACATTTGATAAATCTATCCCATAATCTGAACTTCAAATGAGTAGTAGATTTTCTTCTGAACAATTTCAGTTATGTCAATTTTCACACCAATTCATTTTCACAAATGCATATACGTATATTCTGTGAATTCTTGCACATGCTCAATAGGAGCTGGTTACTCAAAAAGTGTAAATATAAAAAGTTTGTGCACATTTTGTTAATGGAAGTAAATTAGAAAGTTGTTTAAATTTGCATGTTCTATCTGAACTGTACTAGCCAACTTAAAAAGGTACAGTGTACCCTAAAATTATCCACCTTTATTTTACCAGCTGGGGTGTATTAAATTGTTTACAAATAGCTAATTTACCTTTATTTTGACATTTATAAAGAAAATTTATGCTTACCTGATAAATTTCTTTTTTGACACGATGAGTCCACGGATCATCTTAAAGGGACAGTCTTGGCCAAAATAAACTTTCCTGATTCAGATAGAGCATGTAATTTTAAACAATTTTCCAATTTACTTTTATCACCAATTTTGCTTTGTGCTCTTGGTATTCTTAGATGAAAGCTTAACCTAGGAGGTTCATATGCTAATTTCTTAGACCTTGAAGGCCACCTTTTCAGAATGCTCTAAAACAGTTTTTCCCCACTAGAGGGTGTTAGTTCATGTATTTCATATAGATAACATTGTGCTCGTGCAGTTGAAGTTATCTGGGAGCAGGCACTGATTGGCTAAACTACAAGTCTGTCAAAAGAACTGAAATAAAGGGGCAGTTTGCAGAGGCTTAGATACAAGATAATCAGAGGTTAAAAGTATATTAATATAACTGTTGGTTATGCAAAACTGGGGAACGAGTAATAAAGGGATTATCTATCTTTTAAAACAAAAATTCTGGTGTAGACTATCCCTTTAATTACTAATGGGATATTCACATCCTGGTCAGCAGGAGGAGGCAAAGATCCCCACAGCACAGCAGAGCTGATAAATAGCTCCTCCCTTCCCTCCCACTCCAGTCATTCGACCGAAGTTAGGAAAAGCCAAGGTGCAGAGGTGTCTGAAGTTTACAATAACCCACAACCTGTCTAAAAGAACATTTAGCAGGTAAGCATAAATTTTCTTTTCTTTTTTAAGACACGATGAGTCCACGGATCATCTTAATTACTAATGGGATTCAATACCCAAGCTAGAGTACACAGATGATACGGGAGGGACAAGACAGGGAACCTAAATGGAAGGCACCACTGCTTGAAGAACCTTTCTCCCAAAAACGGCCTCAGCCGAGACAAAAGTGAGAAGAAAAAAAAAAAAGTTGCAGCCTTGCAAATCTGTTCCACAGTAGCTTCATTTTTGAATGCCCATGAGAAAGCAACCTCCCTCGTGGAATGAGCCGTAACTCTCTCTGGAGGCTGCTGCCCAGCAGTCTCATATGCAAAACGTATGCTACTCCTCAGCCAAAAAGAAAGTAGTAACCATAGCTTTCTGTCACGTTTTCCTGAGAAAACCACAAACAAAGAAGAAGACCGACTAAAGTCCTTAGTCGCCTGCAGGTAAAACTTTAAAGCACGGACCACGTCCAAATTGAGCAGAAGTCGTTCCTTCAAAGAAGAAGAATTAGGACACAAAGAAGGAACAACAATCTCCTGATTAATGTTCCAATCAGAAATAACCATAGGAAGAAATCCTAATTTAGTACGTAAAACTACATTATCACAGTGAAAAATAAGGTAAGGCGACTCATACTGCAATGTCTAGAGCTCTGACACTCTGCGAGCAGGAGAAATAGCAACAGGAAATAAAACTTTCCAAGATAACAACTAAATATCTAAGGAACGCCTAGACTCAAAGAGATCCCTTTGAAGAACTTTGAGAACTAAATTAAGACTCCATGGAGGAGTAACTGGTTTGAACACAGGCCTGATCCTGACCAAGGCCTGACAAAAAGATTGTACTACTGGGACATCCGCCAGACATTTGAGTAACAAAATAGATAAGGCCAAAATTTGACCCCTTAGGGAGCTCGGTAAACCCTTCTCCAAACCCTCTTGGAGAAAGACAAAATACTAAGAATCCTAACTCTACTCCGTGAGTAGCCCTTGGATTCGCACCAATAGAGATATTTACACCAAATCTAATGGAAAATCCTTCTAGTTACAGGCTTACAAGCCAGAATCATGGTCTCTATGACCGAATCAGAAAATCCCCGCTTAGATAAAATTAAGTGTTCAATCTCCAAGCAGTCAGCTTCGGAGGAACTAGATTTGGGTAAAGGAAGGACCCCTGAATCAGAATATTTTTCCTCAACGGGAGTCTCCAAGGAGACAGATGTCATCTACACCAGATCCGCATATCAAATCCTGCGAGGCACGGCCAGAGCTCACCGAAGCCCTCTCCTGCTTGATTCGAGCAATTACCCGAGAAAGAAGAGCAAACGGGGCCAATAGGTATGTTGGACTGAAGTCCAAGGAACCGTCAGAGCATCTATGAGTTAATTCTGGGGGCCCCTGGACCTTGACCCGTATCTTGGTAGCTTGGCATTCTGACGAGATGTCATGAGATCCAATTCTGGCTGACCCCACTGGAGAATCAGATTGGAGAACACTTCCGGATGGAGTTCTCACTCCCCCGGATGAAAGGTCTGCCTGCTCAGAAAATCAGCCTTCCAGACATCTACCCCTGGGATATGGATCTCCTATAGACAACAAGAGTAGGCCACGACCCACTGGATTATTCTGGTTACCTCAGTCATCGCTAGGGAACTCCTCATTCCTCCCTGATGATTGATGTAAGCCACTGAAGGTATGAAGTCCGACTGAAACCTAATAAACTGGACCGAGGCTAACTGAGGCCAGACCAGAAGAGCATTGAAGATCGCTCTCAGCTCGAGAATGATTATAGGAAGGACTGACTGAGTCCAAACTCTCTGAACCTTTAGGGAACTCCAGACTACTACTCACCCTAAAAGGCTGGCGTTTGTGGTCACAATAATTCAAGAAGAACTGCGAGAGCAGGTTCCCTGAGTAAGATGATCCAGAGATAACCACCATGAAAGAGAATCCTTTGTCTCTGGAATTCACAGAGACAAACCCGTATAATCTACATTGCCTGGACATGATTTCAGATAGTCTGAGATGGAACCGAACAAACGGATGTCCATTGCCGCCATCAGCCCGAATACCTCCAAGCACTGAGTGTCCGAAGAGAGTGCAGTACAAGACAATTATCAATAATCCCTCACTTCTCATTGATAGGGAATCTAACATAGATCCCAGAATTACCTTAAACTTAGGACTCAGGAACCCTTCGAATTACCTTCCACTCGTGAGAACGCAGGAAGGATAACCCATGTCTGAGAGCGAACCTGTTTGTTGTAACAGTCTCGCCTGGACTAGGATATCATCTAAATATGGTGCTGCAATGGCAAACCAAAGGAACTTGCAATGATCCCATAGATGGGAATATGCAGATACCCATCCTTTAAACTTGTCAGAAATTGATTCTCCTGTATCAAAAGGAAGGATGACACGAATAGATCCACCTAGAAGGACGGTAATGTTTTAGATTCTATAAATCTAAAATTAGTCAGAAATAAAGACCTTGTTCCTGAACCAAAAAATACCAGCACTCTCTTGTTTAGGATCAATATTGGGGTGCACTGAGAATATCCATGTAGTAATCCAAAAGCAGAGGCACTCGCCGTGTACAAACAAAATTATTTAGATTACAGAGTGAACGTTTTCGGGCTACAACGCCCGTCCTCAGACGCCTTTATTTTCAGGTGTTGTAGCCCGAAAACATTCACTCTGTAACCTAATATATATTTTACTTGTAAAGCATGGCAAAACACCCATAAGGGTCTCAAGGCGTTGCTCATGTTATTGACCTTACTGGAGACCAAACCTGCAACCCTTAGGTTGCTACAGAGCTCAGCCCATAGTGCCTTAGCATGCTGAGCTATATGTCCTAAGCACTGTCTGTCTGAATAGAACCAGACCACGGAAGAGCTAGTATGCTGCCGTAAAAGGTAGTAATACCAACCTGGATTGTCATCTTGAACAAACCCACTACCCCAATATTTATGGGATCCTAAAAGGGAATATCTATCCTCTATAGGAATAGAAGTCTCCTGGTCAGTATGGAATTGTCTTCCAAGACTCCTTGAGAGGTCTTCTACTAAAAACCTCTGTCAATATAGAAAATGTGAATAAAAGGGTAAATACCCATTCACTTTCATCTCTTAGTACCGCTTCTTGGTAGCACATAAAATTAACGACCAAAATGTCGTTCCAGAGTAGCTAAAAAAACTCCTTAGTAATAACCGGAGCAGAGATAGCATAAACCTGAAGATACTATTTCAGCATCAGTGTGAGGAATCATACCGTCAAGACTGAGACCTTACTACTGAAGTATCCCCTTCCTCAAGTAACTTGGAGGGAACCTCTTAGCAAGTAGTTTACAGTGACAGAAACCTCGCTCACTTAAAATTTATTATTCCTCTTGTGCTCTCCCTGCAGCATGGGAAAAGCCGACAACACACCTGACATGCCCAGATGGAAACGATGTCTAGCAAGATAACCCCCAGTCGAGAAGGAAGCGCAGGGTACTGGATGAACGGACACTAAGATTTTAGGACACTTAAGGCTGCATAAATAATGAACATTGCCTGAAAGCTTAAAAAAAAAAAAAAATCTAAGGCAATGTCAGCACTGAAAAAAAAACCTTATTTTTAAAAACAAATCTTATACATGGAGACTTTAATCAAATCACAGAAGTATCAAGGACGTGTGACCATGGCTTTAAATGATAAAGGAAAACATTCTAACCTAGTTCCTTTACAATGTACATGCCATTAATAAGGAGAAAAGGACTACTGGATCTTGAATATCTAACAAATTGTTTATTAAAAACAGATGGTAATGGCAAAAGGCCATTACTCATTACTAATTCTTCTTGACATGTCCGCAGCTTTTGACACAGTTGACCATCCTCTCCTCCTAAAAATACTACATTCAATTGGCATCCGAGACACAGCCCTCTCCTGGTTTGCATCATATCTTTCAAACCGCTCGTTTTCAGCTTCCTTTAACAACATATCTTGTGATCCTATGCCTCTCTCAGTTGGAGTACCGCAAGGCTCTGTCTTGGGTCCTTTGCTTTTCTCTCTTTATACATCCTGCCTTGGAAAACTTATAGCCTCCTTTGGATTCCAGTACCACCTATATGCTGATGATACCCAAACCTATCTTTCCTCTCCTGATATCTCTCCCTCTTTACTCAACCAGATTTCTGACTGCCTCTCTGCAATTTTCTCTTGGATGTCTTCACACTACCTCCAACTCAATCTGTCCAAAACTGAGCTGCTTCTTATTCCCCCCTCTTCGAGACATCAGACACCTGACATTTCTCTGATGGTTGGAGACTCTATTCTCAACACCTCACCCCAGGTCCGCTGCCTTGGGGTCACGCTAGACTCAGAACTCACATTCAACCCACATATACAAACGCTTACCAAATCCTGCCGTTCACACCTATGCAACATTTCCAGAATTCGTCCCTTCCTTACCCAAAATACTACAAAAAATACTTATTCATTCCCTCATCCTGTCACGCATTGATTATTGCAATATACTCTTAAATGGCCTTCCAAAACACAGCCTCTCCTCCCTCCAATCTATTATGAATGCTTCTGCTAGACTCATCCACCTAAGTCGACGATCTACATCAGCTGCTCCACTCTGCCAGTCTCTACACTGGCTCCCCATACACTCCAGAATACAATTTAAAGTATTAGCCCTAACCTACAAAGCACTCAACAGTCTAACTCACAACTATATTTCCTCTCTCATAGTGAAATACTCCCCATCCCGTCCGCTTCGATCAACCTCTGACCTACGTCTCTACACTCCTGTTATCTCTACATCCCACTCCCGCCTCCAAGACTTCGCATGTGCTGCTCCTGTCCTCTGGAACTCTCTACCCCGCTCCATCAGACTGTCTCCAACCTTGTATAGCTTCAGAAGATCGTTGAAAACCCACCTATTCAGAGAGGCTTACCATCTCTCCTCCATCCCGCATCCGAACCAAGCTAATACATGTACATGAACTGCCTGACTCACTGCTGCAAATACAACAGATTAACAAGCTACCCCATCCTTATTTCTCTGCACCCTAAACCTATAGACTGAGTTTTCCGGAGCAGGGCCCTCTTCCTCCTGTGCTAGATTTGTTTAGTCTTGTTATGTTTTGTATTGTATCACAAATCTTTGTCATTGTAAAACCCTATCATTGTACCCAGCGCTACGGAATTTGGCGGCGCTATACAAATAAATGATAATAATGGTACTGTCTCTTTAAAAGTTAAAAACACTTTATTTTTAACACAGAAAGAGTCTTGATGAGAGAGAAAGATCTCCAGACCCCACTTAAACTTTGTAGGAATTCAGACAACGAATGAAAACATAAATAAATAGTTGTTCTGACTACTAAAAGATAATTAGGCATTACGTGAAACACCTATCTGCTATACTTAATAACACAGCAGAGACGGCATCCAGACTACTCAGCATGCTTGGTCCGTACTGAAAGTAAAGCCACTCTGCTGCATGATCCACAATGCAGCCCAAAAGTCATCCAGATCACTTAATACTCTAAACTCAAACTGCTTATGATAATTCTCTCTGCTGCAGCTATGATCACCTCGCAGCAGAGAAGGTATCCTTTTTATTCACTTTTTACAGCGCAGCAGAGAAACATATGAAGACGTTCTTGTATGATAGAAACCTCTCTGCTGCGTAATCACATCGCAGCTGAGGTGGTTTCTGGTGCCCAAAAAAAAATGTCACTCTAACCAACCGGGTAGGAGACAAGGAATGCGCAACAATGGCCCATCGTGGGCGTCTCCAGTCAAACTCCCGGGTAGCAAAAAAGAAAACAGCAGCCGCGTATTTACAAATGATAAGTACAGTCATTTTGCACCATACAAATCTGAACAATCAATCTCTCGGTTGGCAACTAACATGAATAAAGCCAACGAAACTAGCACTGCACCTACCCTACATATCCCTTAACGTGTAAGGATAAACCTCCCAGACGGCTGTAAAGAAAAATAAGCCTTTGGGAGCTGTGAACATGCTAGATTATAACAAAAAACAGAGCCACTTTCCTGCGTCCAAGGGCCTGCAAGCCCTGCCAGATAACTCTGGCCCTAAGAGGGAGGGAGACAGTTTATCTAGTGTCAAATGTAGGGTATATAGGGTGCTAAATTTTCCAGTATATGCTCTCTTCTGCAGCATATCCTTCCCAAAAAAAAAAATTTTTAGCACTTGCCCCAGAAATCTGCCCTGCAGGAGGGCAGCCCGCGAGGTTCTCTTACTCAGATTGGCCTGTGGAACAAAAAAAAAAGTACTGAGTACATTCTCTTCCCTCAGACTTTTACAAGCAGGGCAGCAAACCATGTATGGGAGGCGCAGTGAGAATTATGTCCCACAAGTTCCCATTTGCTTTAAAGCCACCAAAAGCTATACTGCAGACTGATATGGACTAGGGCTACACCCCTGGACAAAGCAGCACACTCTGGCACTACTTTAAAAATAATAAACTCTTGATTGAAGAATCTATACTAACACCTCACTTTACCCTCTTTCTATCACTAACGTAGGCAAAGAGAATGACTGGGGTGGGAGGGAAGGGAGGAGCTATTTATCAGCTCTGCTGCTCTTTGCCTCCTCCTGCTGACCAGGAGGTGAATATCCCATTAGTAATTAAGATGATCCGTGGACTCGTGTCTTAAAAAATAAATAAGTGCTTTTGAACGTGGTATCCCTACCTAACACTGGAAATTTTTATTCTTAAAGTGAAAGTAAAGTTGAGTATATCCCTAGATATGCTTATATAAATCTATTAAAAAACAAAATTTATGCTTACCTGATAAATTTATTTATCTTGTGGTGTATCCAGTCCACGGATTCATCCATTACTTGTGGGATATTCTCCTTCCCAACAGGAAGCTGCAAGAGGATCACCCACAGCAGAGCTGTCTATATAGCTCCTCCCCTAACTGCCACCTCTAGTCATTCGACCGAAGACAAGCAAGAGAAAGGAGAAACTATAGGGTGCAGTGGTGACTGTAGTTTAAAAAATAAAAAACACCTGCCTTAAAATGACAGGGCGGGCCGTGGACTGGATACACCACAAGAGAAATAAATTTATCAGGTAAGCATAAATTATGTTTTCTCTTGTAAGGTGTATCCAGTCCACGGATTAATCCATTACTTGTGGGATACCAATACCAAAGCTATAGGACACTGATGAAGGGAGGAACAAGGCAGGCGCTTAAATGGAAGGCACCACTGTCTGTAAGACCTTTCTCCCAAAAATAGCCTCCAAAGAAGCAAAAGTATCAAATTTGTAGAATTTAGAAAAAGTATGAAGCGAAGACCAAGTCGCCGCCTTACAAATCTGTTTAACAGAAGCCTCATTCTTAAAAGCCCATGTCGAAGCTACCGCTCTAATGGAATGAGCTGTAATTCTTTCAGGAGGCTGCTAGCCAGCAGTCTCATAAGCTAAGCGTATTATACTTCTTAACCAAAAAGAAAGAGAAGTTGCCGAAGCCTTTTGGCCTCTCCTCTGTCCAGAGTAGACCACAAACAAAGCAGCATGTTTGACGAAAATCCTTCGTAGCTTGTAAATAAAAATTTTAAAGCACGAACCACATCAAGATTGTGTAATAGACGTTCCTTCTTTGAAGAAGGATTAGGACAAAGTGAAGGAACAACAATCTCCTGATTGATATTTTTATTAGATATCACCTTAGGAAGAAAACCAGGTTTGGTACGTAACACTACCTTATCTGCATGGAAAATGAGATAAGGGGAATCACATTGTAAAGCAGATAACTCCAAAACTTTGAGCCGAGGAGATAGCTACTAAAAACAGAACTTTCCAAGACAAAAGTTTAATATCTAATTCTATGGAATGTAAAGGTTCAAATGGAACCCCTTGCAGAACCTTAAGAACTAAATTTAAACTCCATGGCGGAGCAACAGGTTAAACACAGGCTTGATTCTAACTAAAGCCTGACAAAACGCCTGAACATCTGGATTAAGGTGTCAATGACCGACTCAGAGAAACCACTCTTTGATCAAATCAAGCGTTCAATCTCCAAGCAGCCAGACGCAGAGAAATTAGATTTGGATGGTTGAACGGACCCTGAAGTAGAAGGTCCCGCCTCAGCGGCAGAGTCCATGGTGGAAGGGATGACATGTCCACCAGATCTGCATACCAAGTCCTGAGTGGCCACGCAGGTGCTTTCAAAATCACTGAAGCTCTCTCCTGCTTGATCTTGGCAATCAGACGAGGGAGCAGAGGAAACAGTGGAAACACATAAGCCAGGTTGAAGGACCAAGGCGCTGCTAGAGCATCTATCAGCGCTGCCTTGGGATTCCTGGACCTGGATCCGTAACAAGGAAGCTTGGCGTTCTGACGAGACGCCATGAGATCCAGTTCTGGTTTGCTTAAAAGTTGAATCAACTGTGCAAATACCTCCGGATGGAGTTCCCACTCCCCCAGATGAAAAGTCTGCTGACTTAGAAAATCCGCCTCCCAGTTCTCTACTCCTGGGATATGGATAGCTGATAGATGGCAAGAGTGAACCTCTGCCCATAGAATTATTTTTGAAACCTCCAACATTGCTAGGAACTCCTTGTTCCCCCTTGATGGTTGATGTAGGCTACAGTCGTGATATTGTCCGACTGAAATCTGATGAATCTGACCGCAGCAAGCTGAGGCCAAGCTTGAAAAGCATTGAATATCGCTCTTAGTTCCAGAATGTTTATCGGAAGGAGTGTCTCCTCCTGAGTCCACAAGCCCTGAGCCTTCAGGGAGTTCCAGACTGCACCCCAGCCCAGAAGGCTGGCATCTGTCATTACTATTGTCCAATCTGGCCTGCGGAAGGTCATACCCTTGGACAGATGGACACGAGATAACCACCAGAGAAGAGAATCCCTGGTGTCTTGATCCAGATTTAGTAGAGGGGACAAATCTGTGTAATCCCCATTCCACTGACTGAGCAAGCAGAGTTGCAGCGGTCTGAGATGTAGGCGGGCAAACGGCACTATGTCCATTGCCGCTACCATTAAGCCGATTACTTCCATACACTGAGCCACTGAAGGGCGAGAAGTAGAATAAAGAACACGGCAGGAATTTAGAAATTTTGACAACCTGGCCTCTGTCAGGTAAATCTTCATTTCTACAGAATCTATCAGAGTTCCTAGGAAAGAAACTCTTGTGAGAGGGGATAGAGAACTTTTTTCTTCGTTCACCTTCCACCCATGAGACCTCAGGAATGCCAGAACAATGTCCGTATGGGACCTGGCGATTTGAAAACCTCCGCCTGTATCAGAATGTAGTCTAGGTAAGGGGCTACTGCTATACCACGCGGCCTTAGGACCGCTAGGAGTGACCCTAGAACTTTCGTAAAGATTCTTGGTGCCGTAGCTAACCCAAAGGGAAGAGCCACAAACTGGTAATGCCTTTCTAGGAAGGCGAACCTGAGAAACCGATGATGATCTCTGTGTATCGGAATGTGAAGATAAGCATCCTTTAAGTTCACAGTAGTCATATATTGACCCTCCTGGATCAAAGGTAGGATGGTTCGAATAGTCTCCATCTTGAAGGATGGGACCCTGAGAAATTTGTTTAGGATCTTGAGATCTAATATTGGTCTGAAAGTTCCCTCTTTCTTGGGAATTACAAACAGATTTGAATAGAAGCCTTGCCCCTATTCCTCCTTTGGAACTGGGTGGATCACTCCCATAACTAGGAGGTCTTGAACACAATGTAAGAATGCCTCTATCTGGTTTGCAGATAATTGTGAGAGATGAAATCTCCCTTTTGGGGAAGAAGCTTTGAAATCCAGAAGATATCCCTGGGACACAATTTCTAACGCCCAGGGATCCTGGACATCTCTTGCCCACGCCTGGGCAAAGAAAGTCTGCCCCCTACTAGATCCGTTTCCGGATCGGGGGCTGACCCTTCATGCTGTTTTAGAGGCAGCAGCAGGTTTTTTGGCCTGCTTTCCTTTGTTCCAAACCTGGTTAGGTCTACAGAACGGCTTGGACTGGGCAAAATTTCCCTCTTGTTTTGTATCAGAGGAAGTTGAAGCTGCGCCACTCTTGAAGTTTCGAAAGGAACGAAAATTAGTCTGTTTGGTCCTTAATTTGTTGGACCTATCCTGAGGAAGGGCGTGACCTTTTCCTCCAGTAATATCAGAAATGATCTCCTTCAGTCCAGGCCCGAATAGGGTCTGCCCCTTGAAGGGAATGTTGAGAAGCTTAGACTTTGAAGTAACGTCAGCTGACCAGGATTTGAGCCATAGCGCCCTACGCGCCTGAATAGCAAAACCTGAGTTTTTAGCCGTTAGCTTGGTTAAATGAACAACGGCGTCAGAAACAAATAAATGGCTAGCTTAAGAGCTTTAAGCTTGTCAAGGATATCATCCAACTGGGTTTCTACCTGTAGAGCCTCTTCTAGAGACTCAAACCAGAAGGCTGCAGCAGCAGTGACTGGGGCAATGCATGCAAGGGGCTGGAGAATAAAACCTTGTTGAATAAAAATTTTCTTAAGGTATCCCTCTAATTTTTTTGTCCATTGGATCTAGAAAAGCACAACTGTCCTAGACAGGGATAGTAGTACGCTTCGCTAGGGTAGAGACTGCTCCCTCCACCTTAGGGACCGTTTGCCACAAGTCCCGTGTAGCGGCATCTATAGGAAACATCTTTTTAAAAACAGGAGGGGGAGAACGGTACACCTGGTCTATCCCATTCCTTAGTAATAATTTCTGAAAACCTCTTAGGGATTGGATAAACATCAGTGTAAACAGACACTGCATAGTATTTATCCAATTTACACAATTTCTCTGGGACTACGATGGCGTCAGTCATCCAGAGTTGCTAAAACCTCCCTGAGCAACATGCGGAAGTGTTCAACCTGATTCTGATATGTCTACATTTAAATTTAAGCTTGAAGTGTCTTCCCTGAATCAGAAAAATCACCCACAGATAGCTCTCCTGCTTCTGCACATTGTGAGGGCATATCAGACATAGCTACTAAAGCGTCAGAGTGCTCTGTATTTGTTCTAGCCCCAGAGCTGTCTCGCTTTCCTTGTAACCCTGGCAGTTTGGACAATACCTCTGTAAGGGTATGATTCATAACTGCCGCCATGTCTTGTAAAGTATACGCTATGGGCGCGCTAGATGTACTTGGCGTCCCCTGAGCGGGAGTTATAGGTTCTGACACGTGGGGAGAGAGTCGGCATAAATTCCCCCTTGTCAATTTCCTCTGGTGATAAATCTTTTAAAGCCAGAATATGGTCTTTAAAATTTATAGTAAGATCAGTACACATTCTAAGAGGGGGTTCCACAATGGCTTCTAAACATAATGAACAAGGAGTTTCCTCTATATCAGACATCTTTAACAGACTAGTAATGAGACCAGCAAGCTTGGAAACACTTTAATAAATGTGAAAAAGCAGAATATAAAAAATGGTACTGTGCCTTTAAGGGAAAAAAAAAAACACAAACTGCAAAAATGTGAAAAAAAGCAGTAAACTCTATGAAATTTTTACAGTGTGTATAATAGACTAAAATAGCATTGCACCCACTTGCAAATGGATGATTAACCCCTCAGGCTCAAAAACGAAGCAGAAAAACGGTAAAACCGTTATAAACAGTCACAAGCAAACTGCCACAGCTCTACTGTGGCTCCTACCTACCCATAAAACGACTTTTGTAGGCACAAAAACCCTTTACAGAGGTCCTATATGTCAGGGGACTCCTTCAGGGAAGCTGGATGTCTCATACTGTAAAAACTACTGCGCAATTAAAGTGAAAGGGCCTTAAAAAACTTTTCCTAGGAGAAATCTAGTCAGCCATGTGGAAAACTAGGCCCCAAATAAAGATTTATCACCCTCAGTAAAAAACGTTTTTTATATATCATGCAAACGTTTTACATACCAAGTAATAAGAGCAAGTAACATGATTACCCTTTACTGCAAGCATGATCCCAGTCGTTTGTTAAATCACTGTAATCAGGCTTACCTTAAATATATCAGGCACCGTCAGCATTTTCTAGACCTTATCTCTCTAGAAAAAAATATACTGAACATACCTCAGAGCAGTTAATTCTGCAGGCCATTCCCCCAGCTGAAGTTTTCCCATACTCTTCAGTTATGTGTGAGAACGGCAGTGGACCTTAGTTACAACCTGCTAAGATTATCAAACCTCAGGCAAAACTCTTCTTCTAATTTCTGCCTGAGGTAAAAACAGTACAACGCCAGTACCGTTTAAAAATAAACTTTTGATTGAAGATAAACTACACTACAACTCTCTTGATACTTCCTTTCTTGTCGAGAGCTGCAAGAGAATGGCTGGAGGTGGCAGTTAGGGGAGGAGCTATATAGACAGCTCTGCTGTGGGTGATCCTCTTGCAGCTTCCTGTTGGGAAGGAGAATATCCCACAAGTAATGGATGAATCCGTGACTGGATACACCTTACAAGAGAAATAACCACTTTCATTCATCATTTTTTATTAAGTTGTATCTATCATTTTTTTACCCTCAAAGCCGCAATACTTGTTAGCCGTTCCTCCGCCTGCATTATAAAAAAAAAAAAAAAATTTGCCTTCAGTCGTGAAGAAACAGCTGTATCCAAATTTCATAAGTCCCCCATGGGCGACTAGCCTGTTCTATTTACGCCCCCATTTTCAAATGCACACGTGGCTATCCTTAAAGTTCATCCACAATCCGATGCGCGTTCACAATAGCCGCATGTGCATTTAGAACTTTAAAGGAAATCCCTTAGTGACGTAACTCAACTGAAACAATATACTTTTCTAGAACTTAATAAATTTCGCTTGCTCGTTAGTCATCGGGGAATTCTCTGCTTACAAACAAATTTATACTATCGCCGCACCCATACTAAACAATAAATCCAGTGATTCAATGTTTAGTATCGGAGTGGAGCTTGTATCATTGCGCATGCACAAAATATTGGGCTCACGAGAGTGTGCACGGCTAATGATGTATAGAGCGGGTGGGACCGCTCTTTCCTCTAACACTTGTAAACCCGGAAGCTAGCAGGGGGCGGAGGAAGCTAGCAAAAGGTACACAATATTAAATATAAATTTCCTAAGTATAGGAACTTTTTTTAAACATAAAAAGTTAGCGACTATCCATTATGGGTGATGTATTTTCAATAGCGTTGTTGGCATAACTAAAAATTTAGTTTCACTTTAAGTATATTGGCTATAGAAACGTTGTGTAACCATAGCAGACAGAAAAGAAATTACACTCCCAGTGCGAGTTAGGAGATAATAAAATGTTATTCTTAAATTGTTCTCTCTAAATATTTGGCTTTAGTATAGACAGATATTGGATAAGCATTTTTGTGTACAGAAAGTGATAAAATATTGAGGAGATCTGATTTCCATGAAACCTCTACCCATTGTAATGGGATGTGGTTTGAAAGAACAAAACCAGTTATATGGAAAAATAAACTAAAAGAAGCAATTTCTCATAATTCTGGGGCCTTGGAATAATCAAGAACTTTTATGATGTATAAATTCAAACAAAAACATAGTCACACATGCTATCCATTCATACACCTCTCTCAGTCTGTTAGGATTTGTAACTTAAAACAGTTAAAATTAACACACCCTCATTGAATAATCCAACAAAGACTTTACTTTTGTTTTTCAGTTTTAATTTTTTTCAGTTTTTTTCTTTTTTTTTTTATGGGCAATTTTATAACCCTTTCCTGACCAGAGATATGAGATGCTCTGCCTTTTCCCTCCTAGTCAAGAAAGGGCCGGAGCCTTTCCTCAGCAATGGAAGAGACAGACAATACAACTCTTACACAAATAAAAATCTGAATAGAAAGAACAAAAAAATGCTGTGGAAGAAATGCAATTCTGGGAAAGTTTCTGAATTAAAGCCGGACTGGCTTAAACTTAAAAAAAAAAAAAAAAAAAAAAAAATTACAAAAAAAATTATATATTTATATATATTTATCTATATGGGAGCCCTCTGGGTATTCTATGGCTCAGAAATCCCTCAATACATTAAAGAAGGCTGGCCAATAAAGAAGAATGTTGAGGGACTAGTCTGGAAATAAAATCTACCCATCTTTCCCACCCACCACCCCCATTCTCTATCCCACAATTTTTCTCCCTCCCTCAGCCCAACTCTCCTCAGGGCTCCCAGCTCTGAGAGGAGAAGTAAAGGGTTGGGAGGGGAGTGGGTTTGAGGCTGACATGATGGGCGCTGGGCTCAGGAAGATGCACTGGTTTCTTTCTGTGAAGGCTGCAGGGAGTATCTCATCACTCCCTTCTGACTTTCCAAATCTCTAAAATGTTTCTCTACCTGCAAGAGATAAAGAAAAATGTTGAGGTGGAGATTTCAAGGGGAAAGATTTTAAACTAGAATGATTAAAGATTGTGACAGAGAGAAGTGTGGTAATGGCTAAAAAACAAACAGTGGAGAAATCAGGACAAAACTCAAAATGACAGGAATATTGTCTAAGCTGAAGAGACATACAACAGCTTATGAAAATGTTAAGAATGCAATGCAGATGGTCTGCAGTGAACAAGGATAAAAGCAGTGGATAAGTGAAATTTGATTGCAGAGTAAAAAAAACAAAAAACACAAAGTACATTACATGGAAATTAAATATCCTTAATATTCATAAAAAGGAACATTTGGCTGCCTTACACCAAAAAAGACTTCCTAGTTTTCTTCATACTTACTACTTTACGGACGTGGTCAAGTGCGCTGCCCTCTTTTCCTTTGCAGTTACCAACTTGATAAGGAGGCGAAATAACAACCTCTTCCATAACTACTATGTTTTTCTCCTGCCATTTACATTCCTTTATCCTAAAAAATACAAAATTAGTGTAAAACAAAAAAGTGTCGCTAGAAACCCAAAATGCCAGAAGAATTACAATGGTTGAGTACAAACCTCAAACCTACAAGAGAATGACCAAATCCCAAAGAAATTGCAGACCATATTCTAGGAGAGATCTGTAAGTGACCCACATAACTGCAGCTGCACAGTACATTACTTTGTCTGATACTTTCAATGCAATATAGCATCCTGATAACCAGATTCTATGTTTTCACTTAATTTAAATCAATATTTGAACTCTTAGGATCCAGGAATCCTGAAAACACAAACTCTGATGTAACTCCATAATGAACTGTGAACACAACCATGTCAACATTTTTTCTGTAAGCTGCATTGCTGTTTCAATGACACCTGGATTCCTAGCATACATCAAAAATGTTCTTAAAGGGATACTAAATCCAATTTTTTTCTTTCATGATTCAGATGCAATTTTAAGCAACTTTCTAATTTACTCCATTAATTTTTATTTGTTCTCTTGCTATCTTTATTTGAAAAAGCTGGAATCTAAGCTAACGAAGAAAAATTGATAGGAGTTAATTACAAAGTTTCATAAAATTGCATGCTCTGAATCCTTAACGGAAAAAATTGGGTTCAGTATCCCTTTAACCCCTTAAGGACTGGGCAGTTCCGACAACTTTTTCACAAACTGTGTTCCTCACTAAAATTATTTACGTACTGCTTGTGCAATCATTGCACAAATGATTGTAAAAGCTTCTCTGGGATTCCCTTTGTTCAGAAAGGCATATGGCTTTGACATTGCTTTTTGGCAATTAGAAGGCGGCTAATTGCAGCTGCGCACCACACTTATTCCAAGCAGTAAATGGGTTAATTAGGTAGCTTGTAAGGTTAATTTTAGCTTTAGTATAGAGGTTAGCCTCACACCCCCTGATCCCTCTCAAACAGCTCTCTTCACTCGCCCATCCCCCCACACACTGGTCAACCCCAAGGGACAGTCAAGTCCAAAATAAACTTTCATGATTCAAAAAGGGCATGCCATTTTAAACAACTTTCCAATTTACTTTGATCATCAATTTTGCTTTGTTCTCTTGGTATTCTTAGTTGAAAGCTAAACCTAGGTAGGCTCATATGCTAATTTCTTAGATCACGAAGGCCGCCTCTAATCTGAATGCATTTTGACCACTAGAGGCCGTTAGTTCAGGTGTGTCAGATAACATTGAGCTCATGCACGTGAATCTACCTAGGAGTTAGCACTTAAAGGGATTATCTTTTCAAACAACAAAAAATCTGGCATTGACTGTCCATTTAAGTACTGGCAGACAGTCTGTCAGTATGCAGTTTTACACTTTTTTTTTTTTTTTTAATTATTATTACTTTCCTTGGTGTAGTATTAACCCTTTACCTTCCCACCTCCCTGATCCCTCCCAAAAAGCTCTCAAACCCTCCCCCTTCTAACTAATTCCCACCATCTTAGGTACTGGTAGCTGTCTGCCAGTACCCAGTTATCCATCAATTTTGTGTTTTTTTATTTAATAGTATTACAATTTTTTCTGTAGTGTAGCTGCCCCCCCCCCATTACCCTACCCCCCCGATCACTTTCCCACGCTCTAATCCCCCCTCTACTATAAGAGCTCCTTTCCCCTCCTCCCCCCTCACTGCCGCTGTTTGCGCTCTAAAAATTCTCTTTCCTATAGCTTAGCAGTCCCACCCACTCCCTCCAGCGATGGGCCGCCCCCCGACTCCACCCTTACCCTCCCACACCACCAACAATTGGCACCACCACTGCCCGATGCAGAGGGCCACAGAGTGGCCCCTCTCTGCATCAGTACCTCTGCCTGTCTATTTCTGCACTGCCCCACTCGAGGGGCATGCAGAAATAGCACAATCTCGCAAATTAGCGAGATCTCGGCAGAAAGGCCAAGGACAGCAGCGTAGTTCAGTGTACAGCACTGATCGTTCAGGGGTTAAGAAAAATAAATCCTTTTCCTGGGCCGATAGCAAAAGGCAAAGCAGTCGGTGGTCCATACAGAAAGAATAGCGCTCTCGGGAATGAACAGCAGCTCAATAGCTTTTTCTATGGCGATTTACCACCTAGGAATAAGCTGAATCTGGAGCTCCATCCAGCACCATGAAAGGCACTGCTTTTTAAGTAAGAAAAAGGATCCATGGAGTACTAGAGGTATAAGGCAGACCTCTGTATCAATGGCATTTTGCTGGACTACATACAAATTTGAAATAAATGCTTAACATTTCTCAGCCACAGCTCTGGCTGTTTCCTGTTATAACCAGAGAAGCGGAAATTTGTATGAAGCACAATAAAAACCTTGTACAAAAGAGATCGGATTTACTTGCAGGATACATCTCGTATGTCTAGGTTTCAAAATATTTTTTTGAAAATACAAGCCAAATACTATAAAAATTGAATTATTGAACTGCTTTGGTCTGCTAAGACTAATAGGCCGCCTACTTGAAAGGCGGTTACTGCCATCACGCACACATTATCGTTGTGGCAATTTTTGACAGCTAAATACCCTATTATTCAAATGGGCTCTAGAGCGACTCCCTTAGTGACTATCTACTGTGTATGACCACACCCTTCAGCAGAAATGGGCTAAGAGTGGTCTTTATCGTATTGCAGGCACTCATAGGCAATCATTTTTTTTTAACCAATGTGTAGAAATTAATGAAACCAACTTGATTTCTCCTGTCTATTATCTCCAACTGAGAGCTAGAGTAGCCAAAGTCATAGGAGTTAATAAGACCGGTATCAATTCCTATCTAGAACATATCTGTTTATCATCGTCCCGTACACGAGGCACCATTTCCAACTTATACACACTGTTTAATATTCCTTCCAATTCAACTAAACTACCTTTTATGCAAA
Organism: Bombina bombina; assembly: GCF_027579735.1. NCBI lineage: Eukaryota > Metazoa > Chordata > Amphibia > Anura > Bombinatoridae > Bombina > Bombina bombina. The sequence continues at coordinate 1,194,654,698 of NC_069499.1, read as the reverse complement.
GATGGGAAACCGACTAATTTTAACTGGTCGGCAAAGAAATGGTGCGACAGAGATTGGGTTCCTCTTTCTTAATTTGCACTCATTTGAAGGAAAACTTTATAACGGTTGCGTTCAGGTGGTACTTTCACCCTTCAAGAATACATAACAGTGAACACTAACAAATGTTTGCGCAGCTGTGATGAAAGGAGGTACATATTCTCATATGTGGTGGGATTGTTGCCATGTGTCTAATCGGTGGGTGCAGGCTTCTGCCCTACTAAATGAAGTTCTAGAAAAAAAATAAAAATTTGCTTGACTCCTACTTAACCATTTTTACACAACCCAATACCGGGCCTTAAAGGGACAATAAACCCAATTTTTTTTCTTTCATGATTCAGATCATGCAATTTTAAGCAACTTTCTAATTTAGTCATATCAATTTATCTTCGTTCTCTTGCTATCTTTATTTAAAAATAAGAATATGATGCATAGGAGCCGGCCCATTTTTGGTTGAGAACCTGGGTTATGCTTGCTTATTGGTGGGTAAATGTAAGCCTCCAAAAAGCAAGCGCTATCCATGGGGCCGAGCCTAAAATGGTCTGGCTGCTAAGATTTTTATTCCGGCTTTTAAAATCAAGATAGCAAGAGAACAAAGAAAAATTAATAGGAGTAAATAAGAAAGTTGATTAAAATGTCATGCTCTATGTGAATCATGGGGAAAAAAAATTGGGTTCAGTGTCCCTTTAACTCTAAAACGAATAAACGTGTAGCTATGATCTGTACGATTGTTAAATTAAGCATAGCACGATATTGGAAAACCATAATTCCAAATTATTTAAAATAAGATTAATTTTTATTATCAAATGGGTAGTGCCTCTGCAGATATATTAGATAATAAAGATCAGTTTATATCCATTTGGGAACCATGGATCTTGTATATAGAAAGCAAAAATTAGCGACAAGCTAACAAAAATGACAACTAGGTATAACTTGTAAAATACGGGCACACGAGAATAAGGATTATATACACTAGTTACACCTGGGCTGCACCCCTCCCTATGGGTTTTGTTGAAGTACTGGTATAGTTTGTAGGTAATGGTTAAATGAGAAGTATATTTCGATAATATATATTGGATTACAGAAGCACTTAGTAAAGCTAGATAAAGAAAAATGTAAGATTGGATGACTTATGTCTAGAATATATCTTTTTAACAGTAACGATATGTCCTGAATTTCTATTGTACAAGATTTTTGTCTGAAAAAAACTTAATAAAAACCTTTTTTCATTTAAAAAAAAAAAATAAAATAAATGGAATTATTGGTTTAACAATACACTTTGCTATGCTTTGACTGTAAGCTAAATAGCATTCAAACCAATTCAAAACTGCTACACAAAATTATATATTTATAGAATTTTAGACACCCCAGGGTATTTATGTATAACAGTGCGTTAAATCACACCAGGTAAGGAATAAGAAATGGTCTTATTAGCAGGCAACTTTCCTAAGGGACATTGTAATATCTCCATATAAAAGATATAAAACTTGCATGGGAAACACTATTATATATACTTATCAGAGGTATTGCAGCTTTAAGGGAGAACGGTCTTAGTCCTGAGTGTTAACTGCAATTCAACTCCCTATAACTGTCAGTACATAAACGCTGCTGATGTGATTTACCTTTTAACATTTACACAGGTTACAGTTCATATACCCAGCATGCTGCCTGCCAGGTTTGTTTACTACAAGCTGCACCACAAATATACAGCCCACTAGCAGTGCAAGACACTACACAGTGGTTTTCAAAAGTGAGGCAGGAGCCAGATCATAAGGGGAGGCGCGGGAGCAGTGACGCTTTGCACTATCCTAAGGAAACCACAAGCGGCAACTGACTTTGGCAAAATAGAACTTTTTAGGGGGGTGCTGTTTTGTAAATTTTGTCAGAGGGGAGGCCCACTGATTAAGACTTAGAAAATCTAGAGGAATTTTGACACATTACATTTAACTTTTTTACAACACCAAAAGGCAGAAAATAAAATTTAGGGGTTTAACACCCGAAAAAAATAAAATATGAAGAAAAACATAATTTATGCTTACCAGAAATTCCTTTCCTTCCGGATCGAGAGAGTCCCTGGCTTCATTCCTTACTGTTGGGAAATACAACACCTGGCCACCAGGAGGAGGCAAAGACACCCCAGCCAAAGACTTAAATACCTCCCACTTCCTCATCACCCCAGTCATTCTGCCGAGGGAACAAGGAAAACATTAGGGTACAAATGGTGCCATAAGAATAAAATAGGAGAAAGCTCATAGACCAGAAAAAACGTGCGGGACCGTGGACTCTTCCTATCCAGAAGGAAAGTAATTTACCTGTTAAGCATAAATTATGTTTTCCTTCCTAAGATAGGGAGAGTCCACAGCTTCATTCCTTGCTGTTGGAAAAACTACACCCAAGCTCCAGGACGACACTGAATGTATAACGGGAGGGAACAAAAAGGAAGAGGTGGACCCTAATCTGAGGGCACCACAGCCTGCAAAACATTCCTCCCGAAAGCTGCTTCAGACGAAGCAAAAACATTAAACTTGTAAAAAGTATGTAAGGAGAACCAGGTAGCCGCTATACAAATCTGATCCATAGAGGCCTCGTTCTTAAAGGCACAAGAGGAAGCCACTGCTCTAGTGGAATGAGCCGTTATCCTCTCAGGACGACGATGGCAATAGCCAATAAAAAAAAAAAGAGAACCTTCCAATAGAAAAAATTTAATGTTAACAGAATGCAGAGGCTCAAACAGAACCTGTTGCAAAACCCGAAGAACAAGATTTAGGCTCCAAGGAGGAGCCCAAGATCTAAACACAGGTCTGATCCTAATCAGAGCCTTAAAGGAGGGCCGTAATCTGTCCCCTCAGGGAGCTAGCAGAAAGGCCCTTCTCCAGCCCATCCTGGAGAAAATATAAGATCCTGGCAACCTTAACCACGCTCCTCACACCAGAATAAGTAGGTCCTCCACACCTTGTGGTAGATACACCGAGTAACTGGTTTACAAGCTCGAATAAGAGTATCAATGACACTCTCAGTGAAACCTCTCTTGGCTAAGAGTTCAATCTCCACACAGTCAGCCTCAGAGAATCTAGATTTTGATGAACAAATGGAACTTGCATCAGCAGGTCTCTGCGAAAAGGTAACTTCCACGGAGGAGATGAGGACATCCACACTAGATCTGCGAAGCACGTCCTTTGCGGCCACAATGGAGTAATCATGATTACAGATACCTGCTCCTGCTTGATGCGGGCCACTACTCGAGGAAGAAGTGGTAATGGAGGCAAAAGATATGAGTTTGAACCTCCAGGGCACTGCTAGTGCATCTATTAGATCTGCTTGGGGATCCCTCGACCCATACCTGGGTAGCTTGGTATTGAGACTGGACACCATGAGATCTATCTCCGGCGTCCCCCACTTGCTGCATATCTCTGCAAACACCTCAGGATGGAGAGACCATTCCCCTGGATGGGAGCATTGCCTGCTGAGAAAATCCGCCTCCCAGTTGTCCACACCCGGAATGTGGATTGCTAACAGCGAACAGCTGTGGGCCTCTGCCCACTCCAGAATCTCAGAAACTTCATCGCCAAGGAACTTCTCGTCCCCGTCCCCCCCTGATGGTTGATGTAAGCCACTGAGGTTATATTGTCTGATTGGAATCTGCGATGAACCCAGAAGTGGCCAAGCCTTCAAGGCCTTGAAGAATGCCCGTAGTTGCAAAATATTGATCGGGAGGGAAGACTCCTAAGTCCACAACCACTGTGTCCCTTCCTGGCACCCCAAACAGCTCCCCATCCGGATAGGCATGCGTCAGTCACAATCTCCCAGGATGGTCTTAAGAAGCATGTCCCAGACAGCCACCAAGAGAGTGATCGGCTGAGTAATACAATCTGTTGAGATAGATCTGAATGATCACGGTTCCACTGCCTCAGCATGCACAGTTGTAAGGTCTGAGACGGAACCTGCCAAAAGGAATAATGTCCATGCAGGACACCATGAGACCAATCACCTACATACACTGAGCCACAGAGGGACTCAAGGAGGTTCGGAGGGCAAGACATGCCGAAGTTAGCTTGCAGCGTCTCTGGTCTGTTAGAAATATCCTCATGGGGGGGCGGAGCCAACTACTGAAGTGGCCAGACGTGCTTCTCAGAAGCTCCTTGCTCATAGACCTGAAATTTAAGAATAATCCATTAAAATGGATCTGGGTTCACTTCTACAGAGGCTGAGACCTAACACATATCTTAAAAATAAATGAAGGAAAAGGAGAAACATCGCACTAAGAACAGGCATCCAGTCTAGGTTCTTCAACACCACCATGTGGTTAGCGGCACCATCTAACACACTGAGCGCTCTACACCAGTGAACTGTATAAACCACAGCCCAAATAACTGCATAATCCCCTCAAAGTCTCCGGGTTAAAACAGCAGTTATTAATACTTCGTAACGAAGAGTTGAATTGGAGCTACAACAACATTCTTTTACATTGAGCACATAGAAGCTACTTCACTAAAATCTTCAGAATGGGCTCCTCCTCAAATAGCAATATTAGTATGGAGGCATTGGAGTCATGAGAACAACATACACAGCAGCGTATCGACTGGCACTTTCAGAGTCTTAAGACAAGTCTTACTTCCCTGCTAACCTTACTGACAGTGTCATCGGCACAAGGCATGGATACTCCTAAACCAGAGTGATAGAATCTGCATTCAACCTACATTCACGGCTCAGAAGAACCCTAACATTCTATGAACAACCTCTGTACCGTGTCCTCCACACTGAGCCTGAAAGAACACCAGAGACAAGCTACTTTCCGCGCGGGGATCTGGCAGTGGATCCGGCACCTGAGGAGTTGCCATTCAGGCAGTCACATCACCTACAGTATCCTATATCACACTGCATACATTATCCTACAAAGCCTATCAGCCGGAGACAGATGGAATTCTGAAGGGTCCAAAGTGTGGAGGTTGCTTTAAAGGGTCTACACATCTTAGCCAGTTAACTTCAAGAAGAAAATAGTTCTATTTGAATCATGAAAGCATTCTCACCAAGCTAGGAGGATCCAGAAATGATAATCTTGGGACAGCATGGTCGAGACTGTGGCAGAGATCCGGAGTGCTGGTCTCTGTAGCACTTACTGGACTGTTAGGGGGCCCTTTTGATCAGGGTGGATAGTTTATTTCTATTTTTCCTGCTTGCCTACATAGCGCAAACGAGGGACACTAGCACAGCAGACTGTTACATTAAATACAACTTAGCTTAGTCTTAATAATGCCTACAATTAATGTTTATACTATTATCTGTATGTTAAGGAAATGAGCCTCTTGGTTAATACTACTCTTTCACTGAAAATATAGGTTCCAAACTTCTCGCATATACCTAACCCAGCTTCTATGTACCATATATAATTTTTATTCAACAGTCCTGGAGGTGTACATTGTTTAGAGATCTATATGCAACCTGCTGAGTTTAGACAAAATTTGATCTCTAGATGTTCTAAGTTGCAACGTTTCCCTCTGATAAATGGGTATATCACATGTCCCATACCTGTTTCGGGTAATTCAGAATATCTGTAACTTTAGCCGACACAGTCAAGTGTGTATTTTCCCTTGTTACAAATACCCACAGAAGAAGGGGATTGGGTAGTCAGAGACATACATACAGTGCTCGACAAATCTGTTTAAAAATTAGGAGCCAGTAACAATATTTAGGAGCCAGACATAGGTAATTGCATATAGATATAAAGAATAGAATATATAGAATAAAGTTAGGAGCCAGTGGCTCCCTGGGTTTGTCGAGCCCTGGTGTAAGCGACAAAGTGCTGAATACTGTTAGGTTGTTTGAGTGCTTTACTTAAAACAATGTATACATAAACAGATTTCTTTGGCAAAAAACAAATACAAACAAAAACAAGCTATATGTTTATACAGCTAAAATAGAGGGCATGCCATAAACCGAAAGTGTATTTGGGCAAGTATAGAAATGGGTAAAAAAAAAGCTGAATATATCTGCTAATTGAAAGCTCTTTTTCAATCTCTAAGTAGGAGATATCTCAAGTTAAAAAATAGTATCAAGTCAGTGCTTGACGAATATGTTCAAAAATTAGGAGCCAGACAGTTTGATTTGTATATAGATATATAGAGAATAACCCAGGGGTAAAATTCTAGGAGCCAGTGGCTCCAAGGCTCCTGGGTTTGTCAAGTTTTTTTACTTGCATTTTTCTGCAAAAAGTTCTCTGCATTGTTAGCATGTTAGATAGTATTGGGTCTGCGCCTATTCTATGCATTTCAATCTGCAGTGATTAATAAGCAGTTAGGCACCCTCACCTCAAGCTGCTGGGCAGGAAGATAATAGGGAAGTGCCTGCTAAAACTTGTTGCTCGATAGCTAATGCCTGTTCTGTGTACACAGATCAATTTCAGGCTGTTAAATTGCATAACTTGGCTGCAAAACAAATGGACGGCTCCACCTACTGGCTATTTTAATTAGTGCACTTTGCTTTCCAATAGCAGTCACATGAACATACATACATCTGAAAGGTAGGTGGGTCCGAACTACAGTATCTCTGTTATGCAGTATATTATTCAGCTTTCAGTTGTGTTTATAGTAGATGTTATTTTTACCATTGCTTTATAAGATTAGGGGAGCTCATTTCGTCCTACTTCCTATGTTACCGACATCCTCTGTGTATGCATTTGTTATGTATATATTTATATGTGCACACTATTCATATATATGGCAGTTAGACTCTTAGTATTTATCTCTACTTGAGACACCCATTTAACTCTTAATGGACTGACCTGACTCCCCTACACCTTTCTTTACATTTTAAGGCAAATGGTTTTAAGAGATCTGTATTGTGCTATGCAATAACCTGTATTATATATAAAGCTTTGATCCTGTTAGCTAGACATTCTCCCCCCCTACAAGATTTTGGGCTCTAGAATGAGGCTATAATATCTATGTTCTACTTTGTTAGAGATATAATCTGCTGTGATAGCAGTCTACAGTCTAATTTAAGCACACACGTGTATGTATGTATGTATGTATGTATATATATATATATATATATATATATATATATATATATATATATATATATATATATATATATATATATATATATATATATATATATATATATATATATATATATATATATATATATATATATACACACACACATATATATATATGCTCAGGACATCTTTCACTGTAGTAGCTAATTACTTGACGAGAGATAGTACACTATATTGATGTTACCTAACATCCTTTATGACCTACTACTAGATACCTTTAACAGTGAAATAGTTCAGTCACTACACACCATATAGAGCATTACTCAGAATATCTCACTAATACTAGAACACTTAAGCCCTTTATGTCTGTCACACGTAACTGATAACTCATGATACCTTGATTTGACTCTGTCCCTCCCTTTTCAGTCATGTAAACAGAAAGTCATCCCTCCTAGAATCCACCTCTCTATACATATAACATGACCTTCACTCGTTCCCTCCACCACATCACTGTTATCCTAAAAAGCTCTGCCCCTGTTCCCCCTCCCTCACTTCATGCAGAGCAGCTTTTGCCTGGTGAACTGCCCCTCCCCTATATACCTTGGTCCAAGAGTGACCAAAACAAAAAGCTAACCCCCCTTGCCCCTATTTTATTAAGACTAGATAGCCTCATGAAGTCCTTTATGGCAATGTGGGGAACATTTTCATATTTATATAATATAAAACCGAGGTTCGATTATATCTTGTCCGAACTCTTTACTGACATACTAGTTAAGCATGTTATGAGATGTCACCTCTATTTTATATTATAAATTTCTTTATCTTCACACAGACAATGAAAATACAAGACATAGCTCTATACTTCATTTTTATAGCTCCACCATTCCTCTTGCAACAAACATTTTATTGTATTGATAATTATTCTACAGGAGCACAAAATTGATGTCTAAAGTCGTAACCTCTCTGCTTTTTTTGGTTTGTGTGCTAACAATGTATGTCTTATTACTGTGTTATTATTGTCTATGGACAAATCTTGTTACATTTCTCACAACCTAAAAAAACTCTTTTCCAAGTTTATCTTCCATCCATGTGATCAAAGACGACTGAGAAGGGCCTACGAGAATTCTTCCGCAAAATGAAAGGATGGTGCTTGCACCAGAATATCGTTAAAGTATGGGGCTACTGCAATACCCTGAGTTCTGGCAACGGCTAGAATAGCCCCCAGAGCCTTCTTAAAGATTCTTGGAGCAGTAGCTAGACTAAAACAGAAGGGCAATGAACTGGAAGTGCTGGTCCAGGAATGCAAACCTCAGGAACTGAAAGTGTTCCCTGTGGATTGGAACATGAAGGTAAGCGTCTTTCAGATCTATAGTGGTCATAAACTGTCCTTCCTGAATTAAAGGAAGGATGGACCTTATCGTCTCCATCTTGAAGAAAGTGACACTGAGAATTTTTTTTTTTTTTTAAGCACTTTTGGTCCAGAATTGGGCAGAAAGTTCCCTCCTTTGGGACCACAAAAAGGTTTGAATAAAACTCAAAACCTCTTTTTCAATAGGCACCAGGACAACAACTCCTGAGGATGATAGATCCCGAACGCACCCTAGAAAGGCATCCCTCTTTTCTGGTCCAGTAGACAGATTCAAGAGAAGGAATCTGCCCCTTGGTGGATGAGATTTGAAGCCTATCTTGAATCCCTGAGATACCACCTCCAGAACCCATGGATCCTGAACGTCCTTGAACCAGGTGTCTGAAAAAAAAAAAAGTCTGCCCCTACACGATCCGATCACAGATCGAGGGCCGCCCCTCCATTCCAATTTGTTTTTGGCGGGCTTCTTATTCTGATTGGATTTATTCCAGGACTGAGCCGGCTTTCAAGTACTCGTGGGTTGCTCGAGCTTGGAGGATTGTCGTCGTTGGGATTTGTCAGAACGAAAATTAGAAGATTGTAGTCCCTTGCGGTAGGAAGGCACCCTTGCCTTCGGTAACTATAGAAATAATGGAGTCCAGGCCTGGACCAAATAAAATCTTTCCCTTGAAGGGAAGATAAAGGAGTACGGATTTAGAAGTCATATCTGCAGACCAAGACTTCAACCAGAGCACCCGGCGGGCTAGGACCGCAAAGCCAGAGGCCTTTGCATTTAGGCAAATAATTTGCATGTTCGCATCACAGATAAAAGAAATAGAATTAAAGCGCTGATAATTGCTGTCGAATATCCTCGAGGGGAGACTCCCCCTCAATGAGTTCCAACAAAGAGTTGCACCAGTAGGTAGCCGCTCCGGCAACCGCCGGTTGAAACATCTTTCTCAGAAAGGTTTCCATTGAAAACCTATGCTCAAGGAGGTATAGTAGTATGTTTAGCAAGCGTAGAGATAGCACCATCCACCTTAGGAATGGAGCCCCACAAATCCAGTTGAGAATCCGGACCGGGAACAACTTTTTAAAAGTAGACTAGGGAGAAAAGGAAGAACCAATTCTTTCCCATTCGTTCTTAATGTTCGCCATCTTAACCGGCACAGGAAAAGTCAAAGGAATTTTCCTGTCTTTGCAAACTGTCTAATTTAGGTATCATAGGTTCTTCGGGCAGTGTGGCCTCTGGAACCTCTAACGTAGACAGAACCTCCTTTAGATTTAAAATTGAGCACTTGCATTTTTTATTAAAGGACGGTTCCTCTGCAGCAGGAGGCTTAGATGCCAAGGACTCCGACCCAGAATGTTCACCCTCTGAAGCTACAGGGGTTAACTCATCAGATAACTGGGACATAATAGCTAAATCCGATAAATATTTAGATGACTCCGGGTCAGGAGAGCTATGTTTAACCTTTCTCTTGCATTTGTTAGAGCGAGGTAATTCACTGAGGGCCGTAGACACCGCCGTTTGTAACTGCGTGGCAAAATCCGCAGGAAGAAGGCCCCCTCCAGATGGAGGATTAGATATGCTACGGGGGGGAACTGCATGTGGAGTGGATAATGTAGCATGGGACACCAAGTTTTGAGAGGTAGACGGCTCAAAGGGATTAAGAGCCTTAGCAGGCTTATCTCCCTTCTTAGACTTTATAACTGTGTTAAGGCATGTGGAACATAATTGAGTGGGAGGGAAAACCACTGCCTCTTCACAATATAAACAGGTATGATTAAGTACAGAAGGGAGTACCTTCTAACATGTCAAAGTCCCCCATACCTCAGGCTATACCCACAGGAGGACACAAATAGAAACTTTTTTTTATTATAGAAAACTGTACCTTTATACTCCAATGGCTGGGGCACTCACCAACTCCTAGACCCAGACAGTTAACAGAGGAAATGCTCTTCAAGTTAAAGTCTCAGCCGGAATGTAGGAAATGAACATAGACCACACCCGGTCACATGGAGTGAAAGACAGTACTTTCCCTGTTATTACAAGTACAGCAAGTAATAGGAGCTAACCCAACAACAAACAAGGGGGCGAAAAGGTATATGGGTACAATTATAAACCTATATATAAGGAGAACTAGTAAAGTATGTATATATAATGTTTGAATGACTCAATTCTCCTTTAAAAGGAATTAAAAGAATAAAAAACAAATGTTCTTTGCAAAGTAAGAAATCGTCCTGTGATGGCTGCCTCCTCCTCACCAACTGGTCAGGGTACAACTATAGAAATAAAAAGAAACAGAGGGGCGCCTCATGAGTGGTATCTGATGAAAGTGCAGCATAAACAACAGTAAAGCCAAATGGGTACTCGCATGCTCCGAAAGCACACCAATGTGCTGGTAGGGACAGGCTGCAGATATATGTAGGTGTGGCAGCTCACTCCTCAGTTAGTGCTGTGATGCTAAAAATGGAGTGAAAAACACAGAGAGAAGGCACTACATATGCAGACCATTAAAGATATAACCAGCAGTATTTTCTTGGTGATACAGGTGGGTACTCACATACTCCAAGAGCACACTTAAGTGCTGGTAGGAACAGGCTGCAAATTTTAGGCAGGTGTAACAGCTCACCCCAGATGAGGTCTCTTGGTGCTGTGGGCGTGGCAGTTCCAATCAACTGCACCAGGTTTCAGGATAAAAAAAAAAAAAAAAAAAAAAGACTTGTATGTCATCAGAGGCAGAAGGTAGAGGTATCCACTCAACACGTATGTATAGTAAAATACAAATATTTATTAAAAACAAAAGTTTAAAAAAAACACAACATAACAGTTGTTGTGTCAAATGGATAAAAAGGGTCAACAGTATTACCCCCAATATTGCAACGCGTTTCTCGGTTTAAAACCGTTTCATCAGGCATAAAATCACTCATTCCTACCTCTGCCTTAAATACCAAGCTAACAAACATTCACCTCCTTTCAAAGGGGTGTGTTCTCTAATTGATACCTTGCACCTGTCTCAGATAGCCAGGATTCCTAACATCTAACATAAATATACAAAAAAATCTTACATAAATATACAAAGCATCCCTATACTTATTGCAATCGTCTCCCAACAATGATAATGTATTGCTATATTTGACAATCTGTGTAGATTTGTATATAATAGAAAGTTTGTGCTGACTCGTAATGATGATATAGCCGGAAATATTCTTCTATTCATGTTGGTTTTCAAAAGAAGGGCAAAATTTGCTTGTGTTGTTGATGTGCATATTTGCCAACTTGAATGGCATAAGATTTATGTTACGATCAGTTATACCTAAAAGAATCTGACAGTGTTAATGCAATTTATTTCCGGGTATCGGCTAACTATGGGTTCTCATTGGTTCCCATATGTCAACACGAGTTGATGTATCTATCCATTGGTTGGCGTCATATAGTTTGTAATAAAAAAAGAGTCTCCCTTGACCAATAGTGGTCACGCTGTGTGAGGGTGTGTTCCTATCTATTTAATAAATATTATACCTCTCAATGTTACATATGCAAACCATGTGACTTAGCCAGCTGTTCTCTTGAGCTTTTTCTCTAAAGGGAGTAAGAACCTCCTATTAAGAGTTGTATCGATGGACTGGTTATCGCTGTAAGTTTATACACAAACAAGATAAATATAACCCTCAGTGTAACAAATCACCTCTACATGCACAGATGTTTATGAACAAGAGCTAGTATGCCCACCTATGCTACAATGTCTCTAAAGAGAGATCTGTCGTTTTTTAAAAATATTACCTGGGATTTATATATTCTAATGGCGTGTATAGCAACGTACTTATCAGGAAGTGTATATAACACAAATGTATCAAACCGGCTTTGTGTTAGTGTATTAATGTGTAAGTGAGGGGCGTGTTTATCTATACGTATATCCAAAAGGTGTGTAGCAAATCAACCAATAGATCACCGCCCACAGCCGTCTATTCCCAGACAGCCTTTAATTTGATTTACTTCTACGTAGACCCCAGAGTCCACCAAATTCCGACATAAACTAGACACTACTCCTATGTGTTGCAGTGAAGGATTAGCCGTGACAGAAGTATATGCATAATAAAAACCAACCAAATGACCTAAGACTGTGTCGAAAAATAAGACATGTGTGTACACTTATATCTTGGTGGGTTCGCTATAACCATAATACTAACATGATATACTATCCTATAAAAACAGGTAGCACTATATACCGAGAATAAGGTATCATATATAAGTAATAGGAGCTGTGCAACACTTTCAAAAACAAAAGTGAAACATGTTTGTTCCAGCCAAAAACACAGTATCAGCCCAGGAAAAATTCACACAAAGCAGCATGTAAATAATACACTGATTAACCCCAACAGTTCAATAAACCCCCTTCAGAGGATATTAACCCTGGATCCTATCAAGTTATAAAGGAGCCACACTGTGACCCTGTTATAGCGTTTTATGTGTAAAAATTGAAACAATCTTACCTCCAGGATCCATGCTGTGGAACAGAACACAGCCTCTTAAGTGCGACAGTCTTATAGCAGCACTCCTGACGGACTTGAGTGAGAAAGCAGGCAGTGAAACTCGTCAACACTGATTACTTAGGAGCTGTTAGCAGTAGTCTGGATGGTTTCGCAGAAAAACTTTCCCTGCATCGAACTTTCAGCAACACTCAATGAGAGGTTGACAAGACTACTTAAAACTCCAGTCCTATCTCAAAGGGCATATACCCTTTTTCAGGACTCTCCAAATCTTCTGACACTTCTCTGCCACCTCCTAAAGTGACGAAAGGCAAAGAATGACTGGGGTGATGAAGTGGGAGGAATATTTAAGCCTTTGGCTGGGGTGTCTTTGCCTCCTCTCTTGGTGGCCAGGTTTTATTTCCCAACAGTAAGGAATGAATGAAGCCGTGGACTTTCCCTATCTTAGGAAGGAAATATTACTACTTTATTAAAATAAATGTGACAGTTTTAGTATACATATTTAAGTCAAGCCATTGTTAACATACAATTATTGGGCTTGAAATGTGATCACCAACTGGGGAAGTTTGTCGGTAATAACTAGACTGCCTCACTCCTAAGGCATCCAGTAATTGCCCAGTGAAGCCCGATACCAGCATGCTAGTATTATGCTCCACTTTAAAGTATACAATTACTGTGAATGGCTTGTATACATAGTAACTCATGTTTGAGAGTTACTGTACTGTTGCTGGATAGCCTCATATGCAAGCTTCCAGCAACATCAGAAGATACACGCGAATTGCAATTATCAAGTACCTACACATATGAAAAGATCTCTCTATTTCATAGAAAACACTTATTTTTTATAAATGAAAATAAAGGCTGCTTGGAGAATACATTCCCAGCCAGCTGGCAACATTTTCTGGTCCATGTATGTTCTTTTCACAACCCATGTAAGATCTGAAGAATTGTGATCCCAGCTGTTTGGAGGGGTAGCCTGAGTGAACTAAATGTGATGCTCTTCCAGAATCATTTAAGTTAAATAAATTGCATCTGAGTGAGAGGAACCCCACAAACAGGTAAAGTTAATTAAAATTACATAATGCTGCAATAAAAAACTGCTGTAATGTTAGGGCCATTTTCTTACTCAACTACTGCTTGCCTATAGTATGTGTCAAATCTCTATAAAGAGGTCAAACATATGCACATCACAGCATGGACTGGCTCAGCAACAGTGTTTAGCTCCAAACCAGTAGTGTATTGCTGTTCTGAAGCTGGCTTGTATTTAAAATCCCTTTGTGTGGCTTAAACACATAGGTATATGCAAGCAGTAGTGCAAGAAGAAAATACTCTAATCAGAGCCTTTTCTTATTTGCAGCTTTGATAGATGCATACAATGTTAGCAATCAATGTTTTGCACAATATGACAAGAATGGCAAATTATACAATTGGAATGTTTAAGTTTTATAAGCTTTGTTGGAAAAACCTTGACACATGAAAGCCAAAATGTTTTTCTGATTCAGATAGATAGAGAATACAATTTTAATTTACTGCTATTATGAAATGTGCTTTGCTCTTTTGTTGAAGAGATAACATAATTTATGCTTACCTGATAAAATTATTTCTCTTGTAGTGTATCCAGTCCACGGATCATCCATTACTTATGGGATATTAACTCCTCCCCAACAGGAAGTGCAAGAGGATTCACCCAGCAGAGCTGCTATATAGCTCCTCCCCTAACTGCCATTACCAGTCATTCGACCGAAAACATGCAGAGAAAGGAAAACCATAGGGTGCAGTGGTGACTGTAGTTTAATGGAAAAATTACCTGCCTTAAAGTGACAGGGCGGGCCGTGGACTGGATACACTACAAGAGAAATAAATTTATCAGGTAAGCATAAATTATGTTTTCTCTTGTTAAGTGTATCCAGTCCACGGATCATCCATTACTTATGGGATACCAATACCAAAGCTAAAGTACACGGATGACGGGAGGGACAGGCAGGCTCTTTATACAGAAGGAACCACTGCCTGAAGAACCTTTCTCCCAAAAACAGCCTCCGAAGAAGCAAAAGTGTCAAATTTGTAAAATTTGGAAAAAGTATGAAGAGAAGACCAAGTTGCAGCCTTGCAAGTCTGTTCAACAGAAGCCTCATTCTTAAAGGCCCAAGTGGAAGCCACAGCTCTAGTAGAATGTGCTGTAATTCTTTCAGGAGGCTGCTGTCCAGCAGTCTCATAGGCTAACCGTATTATGCTACGAAGCCAAAAGGAGAGAGAGGTAGCCGAAGCTTTTTGACCTCTCCTCTGACCAGAATAAACGACAAACAGGGAAGACGTTTGTCGAAAATCCTTAGTTGCCTGTAGATAAAATTTCAGGGCACGGACTACATCTAGATTGTGTAGCAGACGTTCCTTTTTCGAAGAAGGATAAGGACACAAAGATGGAACCACAATCTGTTGATTGATATTCCTGTTAGTGACCACCTTAGGTAGGAACCCAGGTTTAGTACGCAGAACTACCTTGTCTGAATGAAAAATCAGATAAGGAGAATCACAATGTAAGGCAGATAACTCAGACTCTTCGAGCCGAGGAAATCGCCATTAAAAACAGAACTTTCCAAGATAACAACTTGATATCAATGGAATGAAGGGGTTCAAACGGAACCCCCTGTAAAACATTAAGAACTAAGTTCAAACTCCATGGTGGAGCAACAGTTTTAAACACAGGCTTGATCCTAGCTAAAGCCTGACAAAAAGCTTGAACGTCCGGAACTTCTGACAGACGTTTGTGTAAAAGAATGGACAGAGCTGAAATCTGTCCCTTTAAGGAACTAGCGGATAAACCCTTTTCTAAACCTTCTTGTAGAAAAGACAATATCCTCGGAATCCTAACCTTACTCCATGAGTAACTCTTGGATTCGCACCAATATAAGTATTTGCGCCATATCTTATGGTAAATCTTTCTGGTAACAGGCTTCCTAGCCTGTATTAAGGTATCAATAACCGACTCAGAAAAACCACGTTTTGATAAAATCAAGCGTTCAATTTCCAAGCAGTCAGCTTCAGAGAAATTAGATTTTGATGTTTGAAGGGACCCTGGATCAGAAGGTCCTGTTTCAGAGGTAGCGACCAAGGTGGACAGGATGACATGTCCACTAGATCTGCATACCAAGTCCTGCGTGGCCATGCAGGCGCTATTAGAATCACTGATGCTCTCTCCTGTTTGATTCTGGCAATCAATCGAGGAAGCATCGGGAAGGGTGGAAACACATAAGCCACCCCGAAGGTCCAAGGTGCTGTCAAAGCATCTATCAGAACCGCTCCCGGATCCCTGGATCTGGACCCGTAACGAGGAAGCTTGGCGTTCTGTCGAGACGCCATGAGATCTATCTCTGGTTTGCCCCAACGTCGAAGTATTTGGGCAAAGACCTCCGGATGAAGTTCTCACTCCCCCGGATGAAAAGTCTGACGACTTAAGAAATCCGCCTCCCAGTTCTCCACTCCCGGGATGTGGATTGCTGACAGGTGGCAAGAGTGAGACTCTGCCCAGCGAATTATCTTTGATACTTCCATCATTGCTAGGGAGCTTCTTGTCCCTCCCTGATGGTTGATGTAAGCTACAGTCGTGATGTTGTCCGACTGAAACCTGATGAACCCCCGAGTTGTTAACTGGGGCCAAGCCAGAAGGGCATTGAGAACTGCTCTCAATTCCAGAATGTTTATTGGTAGGAGACTCTCCTCCTGATTCCATTGTCCCTGAGCCTTCAGAGAATTCCAGACAGCGCCCCAACCTAGTAGGCTGGCGTCTGTTGTTACAATTGTCCAGTCCGGCCTGCTGAATGGCATCCCCCTGGACAGATGTGGCCGAGAAAGCCACCATAGAAGAGAATTTCTGGTCTCTTGATCCAGATTCAGAGTAGGGGACAAGTCTGAGTAATCCCCATTCCACTGACTTAGCATGCACAATTGCAGCGGTCTGAGATGTAGGCGTGCAAAGGGTACTATGTCCATTGCTGCTACCATTAAGCCGATCACCTCCATGCATTGAGCTACTGACGGGTGTTGAATGGAATGAAGGACACGGCATGCATTTTGAAGCTTTGTTAACCTGTCTTCTGTCAGGTAAATCTTCATTTCTACAGAATCTATAAGAGTCCCCAAGAAGGGAACTCTTGTGAGTGGAAAGAGAGAACTCTTCTTTTCGTTCACCTTCCATCCATGCGACCTTAGAAATGCCAGTACTAACTCTGTATGAGACTTGGCAGTTTGAAAGCTTGAAGCTTGTATCAGAATGTCGTCTAGGTACGGAGCTACCGCAATTCCTCGCGGTCTTAGTACCGCCAGAAGAGCACCCAGAACCTTTGTGAAGATTCTCGGAGCCGTAGCCAATCCGAATGGAAGAGCTACAAACTGGTAATGCCTGTCTAGAAAGGCAAACCTTAGATACCGGTAATGATCTTTGTGAATCGGTATGTGAAGGTAAGCATCCTTTAAATCCACTGTGGTCATGTACTGACCCTTTTGGATCATGGGTAAAATTGTCCGAATAGTTTCCATTTTGAACGATGGAACTCTTAGGAATTTGTTTAGGATCTTTAAATCCAAGATTGGCCTGAAAGTTCCCTCTTTTTTGGGAACCACAAACAGATTTGAGTAAAACCCTTGTCCTTGTTCCGACCGCGGAACCGGATGGATCACTCCCATTAATAAAAGATCTTGTACGCAGCGTAGAAACGCCTCTTTCTTTATTTGGTTTGTTGACAACCTTGACAGATGAAATCTCCCTCTTGGGGGAGAGAATTTGAAGTCTAGAAGGTATCCCTGAGATATGATCTCTAACGCCCAGGGATCCTGGACATCTCTTGCCCAAGCCTGGGCGAAGAGAGAAAGTCTGCCCCCACTAGATCCGTTCCCGGATCGGGGGCCCTCGATTCATGCTGTCTTAGGGGCAGCAGCAGGTTTCCTGGCCTGCTTGCCCTTGTTCCAGGACTGGTTAGGTCTCCAGCCTTGTCTGTAGCGAGCAACAGCTCCTTCCTGTTTTGAAATTATGAAAGGAACGAAAATTAGACTGTCTAGCCTTAGGTTTGGCTCTGTCTTGAGGCAGGGCATGGCCTTTACCTCCTGTAATGTCAGCGATAATTTCTTTCAACCCGGGCCCGAATAAGGTCTGCCCTTTGAAAGGTATATTAAGCAATTTAGATTTAGAAGTAACGTCAGCTGACCAGGATTTTAGCCACAGTGCTCTGCGTGCCTGAATGGCGAATCCGGAATTCTTAGCCGTAAGTTTAGTTAAATGTACTACGGCATCTGAAATAAATGAGTTAGCTAACTTAAGGGCTTTAAGCTTGTGTGTAATCTCATCTAATGGAGCTGATTCAAGTGTCTCTTCCAGAGACTCAAACCAAAATGCTGCTGCAGCCGTGACAGGCGCAATGCATGCAAGAGGTTGCAATATAAAACCTTGTTGAACAAACATTTTCTTAAGGTAACCCTCTAACTTTTTATCCATTGGATCTGAAAAGGCACAGCTATCCTCCACCGGGATAGTGGTACGCTTAGCTAAAGTAGAAACTGCTCCCTCCACCTTAGGGACCGTTTGCCATAAGTCCCGTGTGGTGGCGTCTATTGGAAACATCTTTCTAAATATCGGAGGGGGTGAGAACGGCACACCGGGTCTATCCCACTCCTTAGTAACAATTTCAGTAAGTCTCTTAGGTATAGGAAAAACGTCAGTACTCGCCGGTACCGCAAAATATTTATCCAACCTACACATTTTCTCTGGTATTGCAACTGTGTTACAATCATTCAGAGCCGCTAACACCTCCCCTAGTAATACACGGAGGTTTTCCAGCTTAAATTTAAAATTTGAAATATCTGAATCCAGTTTGTTTGGATCAGAACCGTCACCCGCAGAATGAAGCTCTCCGTCCTCATGTTCTGCAAATTGTGACGCAGTGTCTGACATGGCCCTAATATTATCAGCGCACTCTGTTCTCACCCCAGAGTGATCACGCTTACCTCTTAGTTCTGGTAATTTAGCCAAAACTTCAGTCATAACAGTAGCCATATCCTGTAATGTGATTTGTAATGGCCGCCCAGATGTACTCGGCGCTACAATATCACGCACCTCCCGAGCGGGAGATGCAGGTACTGACACGTGAGGCGAGTTAGTCGGCATAACTCTCCCCTCGTTGTTTGGTGAAATATGTTCAATTTGTACAGATTGACTTTTATTTAAAGTAGCATCAATACAGTTAGTACATAAATTTCTATTGGGCTCCACTTTGGCTTTAGCACATATAGCACAGATATCTTCCTCTGAATCAGACATGTTCAACACACTAGCAAATAAACTAGCAACTTGGAAATACTTTTCAAGTAATTTACTATAATATGAAAACGTACTGTGCCTATAAGAAGCACAGAAAAAAGTTATGACAGTTGAAAATTAATAAACTGAAAAGTTATAGCATCAAATCTTTGTAAAAAACACAATTTTAGCAAAGGATTGCTCCCATTAGCAAAGGATAACTAACCCTGATAGCTAACAGTGAGAGAGATCAGTAAACTGTCATAAATTAAATAAAACGACTGCCAAGTGGAAAAAAATAGTGCCCAAAACATTTTTTCACCCAGTACCTCAGAAAATTAAACGATTTTACATGCCAGCAAAAAACGTTTAACATTAATAAATTGAGTGTTATTAAAAAGCCTGTTGCTAGTCCCTGCAAATTAGGCTAAAGTTTTATGCATACAGTATAATTCCAGTGAAGTGCCATTCCCCAGAATACTGAAGTGTAAAATATACATACATGACAGCCTGATACCAGTTGCTGCTACTGCATTTAAGGCTGAGTTTACATTATATCGGTATGGCAGAATTTTCTCATCAATTCCATTGTCAGAAAATAATAAGCTGCTACATACCTCTTTGCAGATTAATCTGCCCGCTGTCCCCTGATCTGAAGTTTACCTCTCCTCAGATGGCTGAGAAACAGCAATATGATCTTAACTACTCCGGCTAAAATCATAGAAAAACTCAGGTAGATTCTTCTTCAAATTCTACCAGAGAAGGAATAACACACTCCGGTGCTATTATAAAATAACAAACTTTTGATTGAAGGTATGAAACTAAGTATAATCACCACAGTCCTCTCACACATCCTATCTATTCGTTGGGTGCAAGAGAATGACTGGTAATGGCAGTTAGGGGAGGAGCTATATAGCAGCTCTGCTGGGTGAATCCTCTTGCACTTCCTGTTGGGGAGGAGTTAATATCCCATAAGTAATGGATGATCCGTGGACTGGATACACTTAACAAGAGAAATCTAGCCTGCACATGTCTGGAGCACTACATGATAGCAAATCGTGCTGCCATCTATTTTTCTTACTAATATATAATATTGTTGAAAAACAGCTGCCATATAATACTGCAGACATGTGCACACTTTCGAACGTACGTTATTGCCGTTTAATAGAGGATCACAAGAAAAAAGTAGTAAACTGGCTGTAATAACTAAATATCGCCAGAAAAAGTCATCTTTGGGGCTTCAAACTGCTGGATCCAGGGTTAACATTGGTTCAGCTCTCATTTGATACCCCCACCTCTGGGATTGTGTGGCGCTTAAGGTTACCGGAGCTTTTCAAAGGCTGAGGCCTTCTCAAAACCCCCCCAGTGACTTTCCTAAGGGCAATCACTGTCGCGCAGCCCACATTGTCGGCTGCTCAATCAACAAATATGGAGACACAACTCCTTCAAGAGTTAGAGAAGCTACTACAATATCACCTTATGCAACTGGAAGAAAACTTCTCTCAATCCGTGCAAACGGTCACCCATATGGTTCTACATGCCTTTCCCATTGCTGCGACACAGACAAGCGGCTCTGAGGGGGAATCAGCTTGTTTACCTTTGGATCCTCTGCCGCAAAAATCTTCACTACAGGATGAATCTGTATACCCCACTAAGGTAGAGGAGGAAATAACGGACCTGCTACAGCCTTCTGGAGCGGAGCACCTCGACATGGCAAACGGCGTTGAGGGCCTAGGCACCATAGCTGTGGCGAAAGCACGCTTAAGTCTTTCAGATCAAGTCGAAGCCATACACCCAGTGTATGATCAATATACAGAGGACATCTCTACAGAGGGTGAGAATACTGTACCTGAGCCAAATATAGGGAGCACAGTGGTGGAAATCACAGGTCCTATAAAACCCAGAGCCCCCGTGACTATTATCCCCGCATCATTTACAAAAGGGACACGCTCAGCCTACTTAGCAATTCACTTAGATCTGAGTCTGGAGGCAGATATGTGGAGCGCTCTGTCGGGCGGCGATGGGAGAGGCAGGCAGTTGTCTGAGAGCCTGAAGGCATTATCAGGGATGTCCCTCAGGAGTGAGCCCGTTAAAACAGGAGTCGGGTAGCTTTCTCCTACTATATCCCCATTCGCTGTCACTTAATGTGTGGGACTGTGACTTTCTTGATCATTTACCTAGCTGAACTGTGTGTTTATGCCTACCCGAACTCTCCACCTTCAAGCCCTCAACCTGAGACTCTCAACTAACTGACGCTGGCAAGCTGATCTTACAAACTATTACATACAGGGTCTTAAAAATTCGACTGAGACCTTTCAGTTCATTTAATGTGCCTGAATTCCCAAGTCTACATGTAAAGTGTTCAGGATCGTTACTATGCTTGCACTAGCTTGAGGCTATAAATTTTGGCATACCTACCTTAGAGAGAAATGTTGTACTAATAGCAAAAAAGGGTTGTTTTATGTTGTTTGTAAATCTGACCTAACTATTGTATTGCAGTCCAGCGCTCTAACTCATAGATGAAGATATGATACTTGTAAATAGTGCCAGGTCTTAAAATCCTGTCATTCAGTGTGAAATCGGACAACATAATATAAATGTCTTATGGTCAATGCAGAACTGTTTTTGTTAGATACCCTGTTTGTGTACATTTATGGCTCTGACCCAGTAATTATGTAAAAACGGTCCCCTATGTATCAAGTTACAATGTTTATCATTTTCATCCATATATGCCAGGCTCAAATACTTTTCTGGCTTCTCTAACTTAGCATTACCTACTCTAAGAGTATCAAAATAGAATGAGGTATGAGCCAAATAACTATATGTAAGTATACCCTCCCCTCCTACCCTAGGCCATACAGAAGATTTACCTGTTCCTAAAAAGCTTCTGGTGGTGGCTTCTCCCCACCCTCCTAAGCCAAGCCCTAACCTGCATGCCTCGCCCATGACCACTGCTCTATCGTCACCTAGTATTTATAAGGTCCTGACATACCCTAAATTGCCAGTCCTCACTGAGGCTCCATATCAGTTATTGTTTGAGGTTAAGAAAAGCATTATATTATATCTAATACTTAATTTGCAAAGGTATATCATGTGGCTCAGTTTTGCCTCTCATATATCCCATAAAATAGGAAAAATGAAGTTCAATAATTGGGACCCAAAAGTGGCCCCCTATGGTACATAGTAGTCTATAGCTTTGGTTTGGTTTGTGTGAGGCCCAAAAGTGGCCCCTTTTGTTATCCAGAAGGCGTATAGTTTCATAGGCAAATATGATGTTGATGTGATTATTTTGCAATGATTTCTTTTTTTATTTCTTTCTTTTTCCTTGTATTGATTATTCTGCAAAACATTGCTTGTATGCCGTGAATTGAACTTCAATAAATAAAAACTATTTAAAAAAAAAAAAAAAAAAAAAAAAAAAAAAAGTAGTAAACTGGGAAGTTTATTAGAATGTATGCTCGATCTGATTCATTAACCCTTTGAGTGCTAAGCACTTTCCCATCTGGGTGCTAATATTTTCTAAGATTTAAAAAAAACAAAATTTATGCTTACCTGATAAATTTCTCTCTTTTGCGATGTACCGGGTCCACGGATTCATCCTAACTTGTGGGATATTGTCCTTCCTGACAGGAAGTAGCAAAGAGAGCACCACAGCAGAGCTGTCTATATAGCTCCCCCCTTAACTCCACCCCCCAGTCATTCGACTGAAGGCCAAGGAAGAAAAGGAGAAACTATAAGGTGCAGGAGGTGACTGAAGTTTACATTAAATAAAAAAAAACTGTCTTGAATAGACAGGGCGGGCCGTGGACTCGGTACATCGCAAAAGAGAGAAATTTATCAGGTAAGCATAAATTTTGTTTTCTTTTGCAAGATGTACCGAGTCCACGAATTCATCCTCCTAATTTGTGGGATACCAATACCAAAGCTTTAGGACACGGATGAAGGGAGGGACAAGACAGGAACCTAAACGGAAGGCACCGCTGCCTGCAAAAAAAAACTCTCCCAAAAATAGCCTCCGAAGAAGCAAAAGTATCAAATTTGGAAAAGGTATGAAGCAAAGACAAAGTCGCAGCCTTACAAACATGTTCAACAGAAGAATCATTTTTAAAAGCCCATGTGGAAGCCACCGCTCTAGTTGAGTGAGCTGTAATTCTTTCAGGAGGCTGCTGTCGAGCAGTCTCATAAGCCAAACAGATGATGCTTTTCAGCCAAAAGGAAAGAGGTAGCCGTAGCCTTTTGACCTCTACGCTTTCCAGCATAGACAACAAACAAAGAAGAAGATTGGCGAAAATCTTTGGTTGCCTGCAAATAAAACTTCAAGGCACGAACCATGTCCAAGTTGTGCAACAGACATTCCTTCTTAGAAGGATTAGGACACAGAGAAGGAACAACAATTTCCTGATTGATATTCCTGTTAGAAACAACCTTGGGGAGGAACCCAGGTTTGGTACGCAAAACCCACTTATCAGCATGGAAAACAAGATAAGGCGAGTCGCATTGTAATGCAGATAGCTCAGAAACTCTTCGAGCTGAAGAGATAGCAACTAAAAACAGAAATTTCCAAGATAGAAGCTTAATATCGATGGAATGCATGGGTTCAAACGGAACCCCTTGAACATTAAGATCTAAATTTAGACTCCATGGCGGAGCAACAGGTTTAAACACAGTCTTGATTCTAACTAAAGCCTGACAAAAAGCCCGAACGTCTAGGACATCAGCCAGACGCTTGTGTAATAGGATAGACAAAGCAGATATCTGTCCCTTTAAGGAACTAGCTTACAATCCTTTCTCCAATCCTTCTTGAAGACAGGCCAAAATCCTAGGAATCCTGATCTTACTCCATGAGTAGCCTTTGGATTCGCACCAAAAAAAAGATATTTACGCCATATCTTATGATAGATTTTGCTGGTGACAGGCTTTCGAGCCTGAATCAAGGTATCTATGACAGACTCAGAGAAACCCCGCTTTGATAAAATCAAGCGTTCAATCTCCAAGCAGTCAGTTGCAGAGAAATTAGATTTGGATTTTTGAATGGACCTTGAATCAGAAGGTCCCGTCGCAGTGGCAGAGTCCATGGTGGCAGAGATGACATGTCCACAAGGTCTGCATACCAAGTCCTGCATGGCCACGCAGGTGCTATCAAAATCACTGAAGCCCTCTCCTGTTTGATTCTGTAAATAAAAGAATTAGCCAACTTAAGGGCCTTAATTCTGTCCAAAATATCATCTAGTGGGGTCTCCATCTGAAGAGCCTCTTCTAGAGCCTCAAACCAAAAAGCAGCTGCAGTGGTTACCGGAAAAATGCATGCTATAGGTTGTAGAAGATTAACAAAAATTTTCTTTAGGAGACCCTCTAACTTTTTATCCATAGGATCAATGAAAGCACAACTGTATTCAATAGGTATAGTTGTACGCTTAGCCAGAGTAGAAATAGCTCCCTCCACCTTAGGGACCGCCTGCCATGAGTCCTTTATGGTGTCAGAAATGGGGAACATTTTCTTAAAAACAGGAGGGGGGAGCAAACGGAATACCTGGTCTATCCCACTCCTTAGTAACAATGTCCGAAATCCTCTTAGGGTCCCGAAAAACCATCAGTGTAAACAGGAACCTCTAAATATTTGTCCATTTTACACAATTTCTCTGGAACGACAATAGGGTCACAATCATCCAGAGTAGCTAAAACCTCCCTGAACAATAAATGTAGGTGCTCTAGCTTAAATTTAAATGCCGTCATATCTGAATCTGACTGAGGGAACATCTTTCCTGAATCAGAAATCTCTCCCTCAGACAGCAAATCCCTCATCCCTACCTCAGAACATTGTGAAGGAATATCGGATACGGCTACTAAAGCGTCAGAAGGCTCAGTATTTGTTCTTAACTCAGAGCTACTGCGCTTCCTTGCAACCCTGGCAGTTTAGATAAAACCTATGTGAGGGTAGTATTCATAACTGAAGCCATATCTTGCAAGGTTAAAGAATTAGACGCACTAGAAGTACTTGGCGTCACTTGTGCGGGCGTAACTGGTTGTGACACTTGGGGAGACCTAGATGGCGAAACCCGATTTCCTTCTGTCTGAGAATCATTTAATGCCAAATTCTTATAAGTCAAAATATGCTGTTTGCAATTTATAGACATATCAGTACAATTGGGACTCATTCTTAGAGGGGGTTCCACAATGGCTTCTAAACAAATTGAACAATGAGTTTCCTCAGTGTCAGACAGGTTTAACAGGCTAGTAATGAAGCAAGCAAGCTTGGAAAACACTTTAATGAAAAAAAAACACAATTTGCAAAAACGGTAATGTACCTTTAAGAGAAAAAAAAGGCATACACAAACTGCAAAACAGGGTAAAATGGTTTAAAAAATTCCGACATTTTAACAGTGTACCCACTAAGCTTTAGAAGGATTGCACCACAAGTAAAAAAGCAATAGACCCCCCAAATGAAAAAACCGGATTGATAATTGTCTAAAACCGGTTAAAAACCCCTAAAGCACCTTGCCACAGCTCTGCTGTGGCCCTACCTGCCCTTAGGAAGCGATAATATGGGGTTTAAAGCTTCAATTAGTCCCTCAGAAGACTATCAGGACCTCATGAGAAGTTGCTTGCTGCTTGTAAATGTAGGCCCCGCCCACTTCACTCGATGTTGCTGGGGCATACATAAAACTAACAAACCCTGCCTGAAAGCCATGTGGGTTATAAACAACCCCAAAGTACCCTCAAGCAAATGTCCCATAAAACGTTACTCCCAGACACAAACGTTTGTCCCAAATTCACATAAACTGAGTGCCCACAAAAAAAATTAACCCTTTATGCAAGCTAGTAAAAACATCTGATAACACTAGGATTACTGCTTACCCTTCCCCTAATGGGGACACTGTCAGCCTTTCTGAGTTAACACAGTCTCTGCAGAAAATATGACTGAACATACCTCATTGCTGTATAGCAAGAAACCGTTCCTCACACTGAAGTTTTCCTGTACTCCTCAGCTTCTGTGGGAACAGCAGTGGACCTTAGTAACAAATGCTAAGATCATCATCCTCCAGGCAGAAATCTTCATCCATGTCCTTCCTGAGAGTAAATAGTACAACACCGGTAGCATTTAAAAATAAACACTTGATTGAAGATAAAATAAAACTAACAGTTTAACACCTCTTCTCTTTACCCTTCCTGCTTAGAGCCAGCAAAGAGAATGACTGGGGGGTGGAGTTAAGGGGGGAGCTATATAGACAGCTCTGCTGTGGTGCTCTCTTTGCTACTTCCTGTCAGGAAGGACAATATCCCACAAGTTAGGATGAATCCGTGGACTCTGTACATCTTGCAAAAGAAAAAAAAAGAATTTTTTTTTTTTTTACAGACCCAAGACTCACACTGTTGGAAAGGTTAGGCGATTACCTTTCCAACAGTTGGTCTTGTGGGTCTGTAGCTGCTTAGATGCCTGAGATACAGGCTTCTAAGCAGCATGCCCCCTCCTCCTATACTTAACATTGTTAAGTATAAAGTTGCGGTGACATCACGTGTGACGTCACCACACATCATGTGAAGCCCCGGTGATGCCTGTCACCCTACAGGCATGATCGCCGGAGTAGGAGCAGTTAGGAGCCCCCAGATCTCCCTCAAGGTGGGAGAAAGCTCATGATGGCTCTAAGCCGTCATTAGCACCAGAGTGAGAAACTCTGTGACGGCTCTGAGCCGTCATTAGCACTCAAAGGGTTAAAGAAAGAATTTAGGGTTTTATGTCCCCACTCCCTTTAAACCAATAGCTTTGCCTCAGGACAAAAACTAAAGTGTTTATGATGAACAAATGTTCTCTCTAGGAGTAGTGGTCTCAAAGAACTGGCCCTGGGGCCATATGCAGCCCTCAAGATAGTTACATTTGTCCCTCCCTTTTAATTTATTAGGCAAATTAATTTGGCCCCATCAATTTTTTTAGGGTTCTAAGAGGTGTAACAAGTTGATGTTCTATACAGGCATAAGATAATAAAAAAAAGACAAGCAGGTCTAATGTAGACCCCCATTATGTACTGCTTGGATAAATATCAATTTCTATTCAGCTGGAGAATGATCACTTCACTTGGCACTCACAAGATAAATATACACTGTGTATGTCTATTGTGTACTATACTTCCTACCATGCACTACTAATTAGGTAAATGTCTCTTCCAGTTTATTGTATACCCAGTTCCAGAGCACTAACTCTGTTCAAGTGTTCCTCCATGGGAGAATACTTGGCCAGTGGCCCTCGGAAACCATGAGCTTGATACTCCTGATCTAGAGAGATAAAATGAGTCAGTTTGCCATATTTAATAGATTTCCAAAGACAGGTGGCCCTTTACAGTTTACTGCACACTGTCCAACAGTGCTGTTCCAAGCAGTCATGCCAGCCATCCAGATGTTGGCGATAAACCCAGGGCACAACCCTTTCAGACCTTGTAAATGTGCACTAGGACTATAGAAATATGCAATGTTACCAATAGCTATGGGTCAGGGCTTTCCTACTAGAGGCACATATAAAACATTTTACATCTTTAGAAATGAACAAGAGAATGAATGCTACTCACGTCTTGTGAATGGTTTGGAATAGCTGTTGTCCATCCAGGGACACCCCAGCACTGATGGCATAAGCCTGGCTCAGCTTTTCTTCCTTCTCTGATCGGGCTCTGCTAGCGAGCTGAAAGAAAAAAAAAAAAAAAAAAAAAAACAGGAGTTATGAAGAACATAGAATAAAACGGATACAACAAAAGCTGGATTTTTTACTTCTACCATCTAACTACATGTCCATGAACGGAGGTCATTTGGACTTTACCTACCTCAGCAGATGAATAAGGTGCTGGAGAAAGTATTATCAGATGAGCATTAAAGGGACATAAAACTCAAACATTTTCCTTCATGATTCAGATAGAAGTAAATTAGAAAGTTTTTTTATAAAATGTTATTCTCTTATTAAATGGTCTTAGTTTTCTTGTTCTCTTTTTTGGAAAAGGTAAGGTCTACAGTACTATATGGAAGCAGTTTTGCTACAGTTATACATAAGCAAGAACACTAGGCAGCAGTACTATTTGTCATGCAGTGCTCCAAACGTGTATGCTACCTACTTAGATATCTCTTCAACAAAGAACAAGAGAACAAAGCAAATTTGCTAAAAGAAGTAAACTTGAAACTTTTTAAATAACTGTATTCTTTATCTGAATCTCAAAGAAAATTGTTTCATGTCCCTTTAAGGACTGGTCAGCAGGAGGAAAAGCAGTAAAGTTGCTTCGGAAAAGATTTTAGTGGTCCAAATCCTTCCATTGGCAGATTAAAAAGGGACAGTGCAGGGTGGATGAAAGTTATAATAAACACCCCCCCCCCCCAAAAAAAAAAAAGTTTATTTAAAAAAGTTTTATTGCTTAAAAAGATAAACACCTTTACTACCCATTTCCCAGCTTTGCACAACCAGCGCTGTCATAATATACTTTACAACCTTTAAACATCTAAATTTCTGCCTGTTTCTAAGCCACTGCAGGCATTAGTATGGCTTTTCACAGCAAGACACTACTTGTTCGTGTGTGCGCCATAGATAACATCGCGCTCATTGTCTAAAATTAAGTCTGTAAATAGAACTGAAATAAGGGGCAGTCTGCAAATGCTTAGATACAAGGTAATCACCAAGGTAAAAATTATATTAAAAAGGGATATGAAACACAAATTTTTTCTCTTTCAAAATTCAGATAGAGCATGCAATTTAAAGCATCTAATTTACTTGTATCAATTTTTCTTCGTTCTCTTGGTATGCTTTGTTAAATGAGCAGCAATGCACTACTGCATACTGACTGAACCCATGAGTGAGCCAATGACAATCAGTATACAAATGCAGCCACGAATCAGCAGTTATAACCTAGGTTCTTTGCTGCTCCTGAGCTTTCCTAGATAAACCTTTCAGCAAAGGATAACAAGAGAAGGAAGCAAATTAAATAGAAGTAAATTGGAAAGTTGTTTAAAAATTGTACGCTCTGTCTAAATCATGAAAAAAAATTTGGGTTTCATGTCCCTTTAATATATTCGTGTTGGCTTGCAAAACAAGGGAATGGGTAATAAAGGGATTATCTATATTTTTAAACAATAAACATTTCGGAGTAGACTGTCCCTTTCAATAGGATTTATTATTATTTTTAAATGGGAATTATTTTTTTATTGTTTCTATTTAAGATACATTAAAATATAAAAGGTTATGCATCCTGAAATATAGATTAGTTTTTAAGTCTATAGCAAGATGCTGTATATTCATGGCTGTAATGCTTACATTTTTGGTAAATTAATTCTATTAACCCATACACAATGTAATACTCTCCCAGAGGTTTGTCAGATAATTTGGGGCATTTTTTCTATCTGAAAGATATTATAACATTATTGGTTTTGTAGTTCTCAAAACTGAATTTTTGTCTGCAGAAATAACATGCCCCTTTTCTTCACAGCAAAAAGGTTATAAAATAAACAGTCGAGAAATACACCGTAAAGGAACAATCATGAAAGAAAAACTTTTGGTTTTCAGATAAAGCATACAAATTGTCAGATTTACTTATGTTATCAAATTGCTTCATTCTCTTGGTATCTTTTGTGCCAAGCAGCTAGCTCAAAGTAGTGCATTGTTTCTGATCCTATGTATGCTTTTTAACAATGGACACCAAGAGAATAAAGCTCGGAAATAATCTGACATGTAAACTTATTTTATTTCAATACTTTTAATTATTTTGCCCCTTTTTTCACGCAACTTATTTCTGAAAATTATAGACTTTCTAATTCTCAAAACGTGTGTGCGCTTGTGTGTATGTGTGTGTGTTTATGTGTATGCTAACACCAAACACACATAAATACATACACATATTTAGACGTATGTATGTATACAAGATGACAATGGCACCACAACAGCAATCTCCCCTGATTTCAATCATTAGTGAGATACCAAAGAGTAGGCCTCTAATATTGGTAAATGAATGACGAATGGTGCTGTGCAGAGGTTCATAGAAAAGTACTAATAGTGGGAAATAGAAACCCACGGAGAAGGCTGCACTTGTAGCACTCTATGCCAAGACTATAGAGGGAAGAACACAAAATAATTAAAATATAACTTAATATGTACATTAAAAAAGGGGCCCAAAAAGATACAAATAAAAACCAACAACAGAGTTGAAGAAATCAATGATCCTGATTGTATTGCCATTAGTAAGTAAACAAAATGAGACAATCAGGAAGGTAAGCTGTGCGGACACAAGAGGGTACTAGTCACTAATATAAGGATCTATATAAGTTCACAGGTAATAAAAAGTGGTTACGTATGAGATGGCTGGATCAATCTGAATAATTGAAGTTAGTAAAAGCAGGTCATATGGAAAAAAAAAAAAAGGCAATAAAACGGGCACGCTTGAGATATATATTATATCAAGTCACAAATGGTAAAAAAAAGGTGTCAGCTGCTGGTGATCCAGTAGTTACAAAAGTGATATAAATACACATGCGAGATACAGAATTGCCACTAAATAGGGTTCAAGATTACACCTGTAGTTGGAGTGTTACACCAATAATATACATATATAGATGTGTTGTGCTTCAACTCGTGTATTCGTTAATACAATACATAGGAATCAACCCTTAATGGATACAATGGTATAATATCCTTGTAAATCGTAAGAGAATTGCAGTGTCTATTGTAAACAATACTGCCACACAGTGGATCTGAGGATGCTTGTTAGAGTTATGGCCAGGGTTATTTCCTTCCGTAAATAAGGTGCATATGAAGATAATAACCCAAGAATATAAACTTAGGATATGCCCCTTATAAAAAGTAATGGGGTTCTGGTCTTGGGTAAAATATTTTCCCCTTTTGCTGGAACAAAATTTTACAGCAAAGTCGCTATTAAAAATGATAAAAGTAGGTCTAGAGTCATCCCCGAGTGCATAATAGGCTGTAGTAATAGCTAGGTAATGGTAACTATCTATAATGTTGTAAACAGATGTTAGTTGTATACAAAAGTAGCAGCCGATTAATAAAAGTGATACGAACAGCTGGTGGTTAAACGTGAAGTTGTAGCCATAAAGCGCTAGTATCCCTTATGCTCTCTTAATAGAGCCATTCATGCCAGGATCTCTATGGGGAATAACAGTGCTATATACAGGATGTCCACCTTGAATAAGTATTATAAATTAGCAAACTCCAACTTAAGAGTTAAAAATAAATAGTGAATTACATTAGTATAAGTTCCACTATTGTGTGCTTTTCACAGTGTTGCTTAGTAAGATTTAATAGAGCTCCGTTAAAGCTGGGTAAATCAAAATCAACACTCTGAGATACATTAGTATTAATATTACTGGAACATCTTTCACAGTGATAAAAATATCTTCTCAGAAATAGTGACAATGTACATGGCTGTCAAGAGCATAACACGTATTAGCCGATTAGTATAATGGTACAAAAAGTGGATTAGAACAATTGATTAGATTAAAGCTATAGCACTCAGTACAGATATCCCTTATGCTCTCTTATTCGATCCGTTTGGTAGTTCTGATCATTATAATTACGGGAAATAGCAGAATGTAATATACGCAATACCTACTCTAAGTTGGTGTTTCAGATAGCGATCTACCACTCAAAGTATAAAATTGGACAGTGACTTACAAAAACACAAATTCCACTAGTTATGTGCTGTTCATAGTGTTACTTGGTTAGGTATACTGGAGCTTCGTTAAAGCCAGGTGAAAAGATGGCACCCCACTGAGATACACTGGTATTATCGTTACTGGAACATTTTTCACAGTAAGAGGTATTATTAAAGGATTACTTTCAGTTATAATTTTTAAGCTAAACAACTAACATATTAAAGTTAATAAACATTAATTAAAACCTAATGACCTATATTTTCTCCAAAACAAAGTTTCATAACGTTCTAAAAGTTATATCTTTTATTCGCTGATGATGTCACATTATCCTGCCCACTATTTTCAGCACTAAGTGTTCAAAATACTTAAACCAATAAATTTGTGTTTAAAGCGCCATTTTGAAACCTAGGTATTGTAAACGGATTGGTACAGAGCAAAGGATACCCACAGAGTGGGTTTGGAAAACAATTAAATTTGCAGACAAGATTTCTGATATACGGTAGAGATATGTTAATGAAATGCTATTGATAAAAAGCGTATTTGGGGCAGTTAGTTAGTAACAGGCATAGAAAATATTTACTTACAGTGGCCCTTTAACAAGATGAATAGCTAGCCTAGTATTATCGCTACTGGAACATATTTCACAGTAGCGTTCGTGTAAATAAAAAAAAAAAAAGAAACAAACAACTGGTAACCACTAAAATAAGTCTTGAATCCTGGTATATCCAGGTTAATCTCATATGACTAGTAACATAAGAGCGTCTGCAAAATGTGTGACAGTGGTATACACATCACATTAGCAGTGTGTGTAATGTTTAAGTGCCGCAACAGGGAGAATCAACTCTGATGCGGAGAACTAGTTAAAAATTAAGGAGCTCCCATTAGTCCAACCATCTGGCGCGTTTCGTCTGTATTGGGCTTTTTCAAACATGTATGTATCTGTTTTAAGCCCTTTGCATGCCTTTTTTCCCCCTAACACCTGAGGCCTCATATCTTTTTCTGCACTATATTTTTGATATATTTTTATTAGATAGTGTTATGCTTGTAACTACTTTGTAATGTGTTTTGTGAAACAACCAGAGCTCTAATCATTCTAGCGTAAATCAAGTTTACTTTTAACTTGTAATCCAAACAGTAAACCAAATGTGTGCAAACACACGCAATAAATAACTTTTCGCTCGCGAGTAACTTAATGCACTACTTGTAATCTGGCCCTAAGACTAATAAAATGTTCAATAGTATGTAATAAAAATGCACTTGTTATTTTTGCCCCTTTTCTCTGTAATTGGAATTAGAAAACTCACAATTTTAAATAATTGAGGTGCGCACGGCAGACTTTACATCTTAACCCTACAGCAGAGAAGATAATACAAAACCATGCTTGTTTTGTCGACAAAATTATAGTGGCTAACTGTTTTCTTCAATAACAGGTATGGATTTGCCCCTCCAAGTGGTAGTGGGGGTAGTCATTGAAAACTGTGCTAACGTAATCCTAATTAACTACATGAGTTATATTGCAAATATATCCTCGGATATTGGTATACACAAGTCCAGTGAGGAAATAGTCTTTGTCCACTATATATAATTAAAAGAAAAACAAATATGTGAAGGCCTAAATTTCAAAGACGAATCTGTTTAGTGTTATAAGGACATCACAGATAAAAGTTACCCACTTTTTACATTACGTTTATAAAAAAACTATATATATATATATATATATATATATATATATATATATATATATATATATATATATATATATATATATATATATATATATATATATATATATATATATAAAAAAAAAAAAGAAACAACCACCTTGTACCAACTCCGGGAAGTGCTGAAATTTGAATAATTCTTTCCAGTTGAGCGAAGGGCAGAAACACATTGCCAACTGAGTACTTTTAGGCTGCAAGCTATCGGGACACTTGGTTGGGTCAAACTTAAAAACTATACTTAATATTAATCATATTTTTTATTGAAATAGTTTTTTATTGAGACCATGTCAAAACAGGTTCACATATACATTAACAAAAAGAATGATATACATGCATTGTACACAAATTTAGTATAATAAAGACAATGGTAGATTAATACTAATTCAACTGTGTCATACATGAAATGTCCAGTTCAAAACAGGTTTCTTAGTTTTCAGGTTTACAAGGCAAGGGAAAACAAAACAAAAAGAAAAAACATTAATGTAAATAACACAAAATAGAATGTCCCTGTGGAAACTAAAATTTATAACTGACATTCCCTAACCAAAATTTTACATATGGATTAGTAGGATCCATTTCCTTTTCCCTACAGGACTAACATACTCCAGTTTAATTGTTATGATACACTGCGTTATCGATACTGGTTAATATCTCATTCCACTCTGGTAATCCAACTTTTCAATGTTTGTCAATGCTTGTCCTAACTATAGTATAAATTTTAAGGAATATATTCACATGGAAATTAAATCTTTCATTTTTCTCATTTAACAATGCCTGAGAAGTCTAAACCTCTATTTGTTCCTCTAATAGTTCCTCTAATAGTTCCCCTAGGAAGCTAGAGACTTTTGACCAAAGTTCCCTTATTTGTGGGCATTCTCACATGTGAATATATGTGCCCCTTTCTGAGTAACCCCTGTAGCAATTTTGAGAACTTCCTTTCAATGTGTGTGTGCTGATTGGATTTGTGTTAAATACCACCTGAATATTGATTTGCATTGTCCTTAAAGGGACACTGAACCCAAATATTTTTCTTTCGTGATTTAGATAAAGTATGAAATTTTAAGCAACTTTCTAATTTACTCCTATTATCAAATTTTCTTTATTCTCTTGGTATCTTTATTTGAAATGCAAGAATCTAGGTTTAGATGCCGGACCATTTTTGGTGAACAACCTGGGTTGTCCTTGCTGATTGGTGGAAAAAAATTCATCCACCAATCAAAAAGTGCTGTCCAGAGTTCTTAACCCAAAAAAGCTTAGATGGCTTTTATTTCAAATAAAGATAGCAAGAGAACGAAGAAAAATTGTTAATAGGAGTAAATTAGAAAGTTGCTTAAAATAGTCTGCTCTGTCTGAATCACAAAAGAAAAAAAATGGGTACAGTGTCCCTTTAAGGTCTGCGCTAAGTAGTCCTTTATTTGAATAAAGGGGGGGGGGGGGGGGAATGGAGTGCTATTCTTCTTCTATAGGTTTCGTTATTCTCAAGTCATGTTCCCACAGTAGTAGATTTGATATTGTATTAATTCTATTTTTATATGGCTAACAAAGTAACTTTATTGACAACCCCGTATTGAAAGTTTCAAAAGCAAACATTTTATAGTTACAAAAAAAAAAAAAAATGCTTAAATATGAAGCATCACACCGAGGAGAAAGCTCATTAACAAAACTTTAGGTGAAAATAAGGAACTATACATTGGTATGGATTGGATTGCCGTCAGTAATGTGACTGACAAAAACATTAAAAAAAAAGAAAAAAAGGTTATAAACAGTAAAGTAAAACACAAAAATGCCTCTGAAGCAATCTACAATTTAAATGAAGCTTCTTTCTTTAGAAAAATTACTGTTCTAAAACTTGAGAAAATAGGTTTGTTTTTTTGTTTCCTAAAAACAATCCAGTGGCACAAGTATAGATTTAGGTAAAGCTGCAAGGTACACACTGTTTGCTATCACTCCTTCCAGATGTATTTATTTACATTTATTTTCAGTCGCCCCAAAAAACACACATTTTTCCCTTAAGTCAGAAAAACTATGGCACACATTTTCCGGGGGGCTGCAAAAACTATCGCAGAGGATCGCATGTAGCACTTGGGCCACCAGTTTGCCATTGCTGCTATAAAATACAATGACAAGAATTGCAAATACTCACCTTGCTAATGTTGAGGGAGGCAAGAGGTGGAGGGGTCTGTGTGCGGTCATGCAGCACTTCCACATCAGATACATATGCCAAGTTAAGTAGTAGGATATCAGCATGGTTTGGTTTTCCATTAGATGAGGGACACTCTGCAGGCATTGTCGTTAAGGAAATAACATTCTAATCTAGAGGCATAGAACTACAAATATTCCCTATTAAAATACTTGCGTATAATAAAGGTCATTACAATAATTAAATTAATCTCACTTGACATTGCTCAAAAAGTCGCTGTTAGAAAACTCCCCCTAATGCTTAGGTTTAAAATTATATTGAAATACAAAATAACCACATAACCAATTACATAATGAAAATGCAATAGAGCTTACTCTTAATGTTCAATGAGCAGTAGTGTTTTTGTTTTTTGACAAATTTAAATTTGCTTTAATTTGACAGCCCTGTGTCAAGTGACAGCCATTAGACAATCACAGACTGACATATGTAAATACTGAAATCTTGCACATGCACAGTAGTAGCTGGGGCCTCAAAGTGTGCATATAAAGATAATGGAAGTAAATTGGAAAGTATTGACTTTAGTGTCCCACAAGGGTCTGATTAGAACTTTCAGTTGTGTGTATATGGACAAATAAGCAATTAGGGTTGCACCGATACCATTTTTTAAGACCGAGTACAAGTACCGATACTTTTTTATGTCATGACAGTTTACCTAGAACATTACAGAGTAATGATTTAAGATGGCTTCTTTATAATTATGAACTGTATCTCAAAAGACATTTTGAAATAATAAAACAGTTTTATGTGCTTGTGGTCACAAAGTTTACAGAACATGTTTATAAATAAAAATATTACAATAACATAATAATAACAATAAATAACAGCTGCAGTAGCTAGGGCTGGAAAGCTACAATTTAAAGGGGGGATTACTGGATGCAATTGGGTTGTAGGGTGCCTATATAACTCATCAATCTAACATTTGTACTTAATACAAAGTAATATAATTTAATTCTGAAAATAATATTGAGGTAGGAGTATCCCAGTAATCCTCAGAGAAATGGGGCATTTGCATTCTACTGACTCAAAAGAAAATAGGGCTGGTCTTCATATTTTTCCAGGGCTGCTTTTTATTCCCAGTCCATCCCTGGCTAAGGTTGTTCCTCAGAGTACAGTATGTTTTGAGCATAATTGTGCAAGAGGAGAACTAGTAGTATAACAGGCAATCTAGCAATTAGAATATGTATTCAAAAGTTAGTGGAACGTTCTTATCCAGGAACAGAAGCATCTCTGCATGTTCAGCTAGAAGTCTGTTTCTGCTAACAGCAAGGACGTTTGACACTAAGCTGAACAGTCTTTCACTTTTCACACTACTGCATGGGTCAGAAAGATATTTTGGGCAATTAAATCTCAGTTTATTAACTGCCCAGTACTTAAGGGGTTTGTCTGAATGACTGCTCTGGTGTACAATAATACAAATAACAGCAATTTGTATTGGCAGAACAATTTTTAATTAAGTATCCACTCCAGCTTAAAAAGAAATGGGAACATGCAGTTTGAAAAATGCCACAAGATGGTGTATGGATAGGAATTGGAGGTATCGGTTTAAGTATCGGTGCATTTGCACGAGTACAAGTACTCATGCAAATACTTGGTATTGGCACCGATACTAGTATCGGTATCGGGCAACCGTATAAGCAATAGAAGGAAGTAAACCGCTTATTTAGATGTATAAGTTTCAAGTTACATTTTTACAAAGGTTTTGATTTTTATTTCAAGCAAAAAAAAAAAAAAAAAGGCAGGCGCCATGTTTAAATGCGACTGATATGAAAGATGAAAGACATTTGGAGTGGTGTCTTTAAGTTAGGAGTTTAGCAAATTCAAATCAAAAGAAACGTTTTAGGACTACCCAAGAATATTCTGAAGAAAAGTCTGGAAAAGTTGCTGAGCAAGAGACAAGACTTCAGAAATGCTACACCGCCATTTATGTTTTGTAGGGCTGCAACAACTAATCAGTAAATTTGATCATAAAAAATAGTTGTCAACAAATCTAATTATCAATTAGGTGGTCAGCGATTAGTTGGTCAGTTGCACAGCACCAGCTGCTATAATCTGCTGATCTACTGCAACTAAGATTGTGCAAAAAAATTGAATTTATTTATTTTGTTTAATCTTTTCTATCCGATTAATCGGACAATAACCATCCGATTAATCGGATAGGAAAAAAAATGTTTGCACAATACCATGTGCAGGAGTTCATCGGATTGAAGCAGCTGGTGCTGTGCAATTTACCAACTAATTGCTGACCACCTAATTGATAATGAGATTCTTTGACAACTATTTTTATGATCAATCTTACAAATTAGTTGTTGCAGCCCTAGTTTTTAGTAGATTTATACTGCCCAGGATCACAATAGGGCCAAGTGTTAACAAAAGTATGTTAAACTTGTAAACTAATGAAAATGTGGAGTAGTTTGTCAGCCATTTTTAAGAGACATGAAAGTAATTGTATTAGTATAGCTAAAAAAAAAAGTTAGCAGCCAGAAGAAAATTGTAGGAGCACTGGCATACTAGTTCGTGAGATTTGTCAAGGACTGAAGTTAATGACAAATTTAGAGGGATAATCTCTAAAAAGCTTAAAAAAAAACAGCGATTACAAAAAAAGTTCAACAAAATAGCATTATATATTATTGCTTAAAGGGATATAAAACCCATTTTTTTTCCTTTCATGGTTCAGATAGAGAATGCAATTTTAAGCAACTTTCTAATTTACTTCTACAGTATTTTTTCTTTGTTGTCTTGATATCTATATTTGAAAATGCAGGAATATAAGCATAGGATCTGGCCCATTTTTGGTTAAAATGATGGTAAACTAAAGCTTATGAAGTTTAAAACTTTGGAAGTACTCCTCAGTATGTGCACAGTGATGCCTGATTTTTTTTTTTTTTTTTTTTTTAAATAAAACTTTTTTCAATGAAAATATTACTTTTTAAAGCTGCTCCGTTACCTGTGCCCCGGCCGCCTCTGTCTGAAGATGTCTGTAATCTCAATTTGACAGACAGGTGCATCGTCCAATAGGGACTGCACCATACGCCCTATGTCAGTCTAGTAGATGCAGTATGCACGCTCCCATGCTGGTGATTCAAGCAGAATTGCCATTATTACAACTATACAAATGTAGTTTTAGCTCCAATCTTACAGCTGCTTATAGTGAACAGTGAATCTTCCTGTCAGTAGCGATTCACTGTTCACTGCAGAGGTCAAAACGGCACCTATTTACTCCTGTGGTTCATGGGGAGACTCTTTAGCACAGCCTTCAGCCCTTCATTTTAGAAGAAAAAATTAGTGCCGTTTTCACTGCTGCAGTGAACAGTTACTGACAGGAAGATTCACTGTTCATGTTCACTATAAGCAGCTGTAAGATTGGAGCTAAAACTACATTTGTATAGTTGTAATTCTGGCGATTCTGCTTGAATCACCAGCATGGGAGCGTACATACTGCATCTACTAGACTGACATAGGGCATATGGTGCAGTCCCTATTGGACGATGCACCTGTCTGTCAAATTGAGATTACAGACATTTTTAGACAGAGGCGGCCGGGGCACAGGTAACAGAGCGGCTTTAAAAAGCAATATTTTCATTGAAAAAAAAAAAAAAAAAACAGGCATCACTGTGCACATACAGAGGAGTACTTCCAAAGTTTTAAACTTCATAAGCTTGAGTTTACCATCACTTTAAAGACCCTGGGTAGTGCTTGCTGATTGGTAGCTACATTTAGACACCAATAAGCACCCTGGAAACAAAAATAAGCTGGCTCCTAAGCTTACACTCCTGCTTTTCAAATCAAGATACCAAAAAAGAAAATAGGAGTAAATTAGAAAGTTGCATGCTCTGTCTAAATCAGAGAGAGAAAAAAAAATTGGTTTCATACCCCTTTAAAGTACCCAATAAATAGGGCGCTTAATATTAGAATAGCTGTAGTTAATTGATCATTTAACATACAACAATATTTAATTTCAACAAGGGGTAGGGGGACTATTAAAATAAAAACCCAATACTTGTTCCTTGCCTTAATTTGCTGAATGTGTAGCAGATAACACAACCAAGTGGACTCATGCAACCAGCGTATTCAAAACGATAACAAAACACTTGACATTAGTCCTCTAAAACAAACTGCATCATATACACTCCTAATTACCATGATTAATTCACACTTCACCCGTCAATTTTAGGACACCAAATACATTTGGCTAACCACTTGCCAGCCAAAGACAATAGCTAAATGCATACTATTAAAATATAAACCCTGCACATAGTCTCTAACCAGGTAAAGGACTAGGTCT
This sequence comes from Bombina bombina, assembly GCF_027579735.1. Lineage (NCBI taxonomy): Eukaryota > Metazoa > Chordata > Amphibia > Anura > Bombinatoridae > Bombina > Bombina bombina. The sequence goes on along the minus strand of NC_069499.1, from coordinate 1,194,614,704 downwards.
TACCTTTCTATGAGCAATTCCTCAAGATCGGGTACAAACCACATGTTTACTACACACATCTATGAAGAAAGGAAGACTACATCGTAGTACAAGAACCACGCATACCAGTTTTACGAACCCAGACTACACAACTCACAATATTCAATAGTTCTCTTTCCTCTAGTGAATTCTAGGTTTCCGCATAGGTTTAGTATATCCGTTTGGACGAATTGGCATCACAATAGTTTAAACCGTAAAAACCGTGCCCAGTATGGGCAACTGCGAAATGACGTTAAAAAAAAAAAAACTCTACCAGTATTTATTCAGTGTCCTTCTATATAAATCGCTTCCACATGCAGCCAAACACTTCTCTCGCTCAAATATTTCCCATGCCATCTATCAAAGCCTTCCTTAAATCGATGATACTCCCTCATTTCAAACACATAAACTCCCACCTCAGCACATTCAGTCTACTGTTTCCCGTTGAATCGCCGTTTTACGTACTAGCACCCATCTATCTACGGCCGTGTCCTCTCTCACTCCTATGTATCTTATCCTCATGCTCCAAGAGTTCCTGTATCCACCTTAAGCCCAGTGAATTAAGGATACTGAGAGCCAACATCTTGCTCTGGTAGTCGAACGCCACGACTTCTCCCTGCAATCGTTGCTCCTGGCACGTCCGGCATGAGACCTGGGAGCCGACGCTGAAGTATTCCCCCGGAGCCGCCATGTTCCTGCCGGCCTACGTGACGTGAAAAGCTGTTCCGACCTCAGCGCGCAAGCTAATGCACAGCGTCAGCGTGAAGGCTGCCGGGAAAATCGCCAAGGCGACCAAATGTGGCCACGCCCAACCCTCACTATAATCGTTCCACCATCTTGTGGAGGGCAATGGGCATTGATTCTTGGGGTTTCAAAGTGGTGGCAATTTGCTCGTAGTGGGCAATGCATTGGCTCTCCGGTTTACGTGGTTGTGGCTACTCTCATCTGGTTATCAATATTAAGAGGTGGTGGCCAACAGCTTGATGTTGTATTGGTCATTTTGTGAACATAATCTTTATGAAGTTAATAGAAACGCCATGCTGTGAAATGCACTTTTAACTTTAATTTTAGTTAAACTTGGGGTTAGGTCTGTGTTTTATTTGTTCTGCTCGGTGATTGTGCAGATGATATTGTTCTGTAGCGTGAGCATTTTAATTCTTGTGATTTTGTTTAATTTTTTTAACTGTTTTTGTTTATATCATACTGGGTATGTACTAACAGGAATAACAAAATGCAATGCCCATAGACTTTAATGGGATGTAAAATGAAGTGTTGAAGCAGCAAAACTATGAGACATTGGTATTTACCAGATATGTTCCCCAGGTACAGTAAATATCTAGTTTATATGTCTCATATTTTTGTTGCTATAGCACTTTTAAATGTAATCCAATTATAGTCTATGGGCATTCCATTTTGTCATTCACCTTTTGTCATTCCATAGGGTTAATGACAAAATGGAATGCCCATAGACTTTAATGGGATGTAAACTTAAAAAAGGAGAGTATGAACTCTCTGAAGCCAGACCCCTGACACGTGTTTCGCTCACGCTTCCTCAGAGTGGTTACCCGCTTACTCTCCATGATAACTGTTGATTGCCAATAGCTTGTAAATGTGTGTTATATTCTGAGATCAGGCGTTGTGCTATGTTAGTGAAACAAATCAGTTAAACATTAATCTAGCTCCCGCTATAGAAGGGGCTTAAGCAGACAGAATCTATTACACTGAATAGCTGTGCTAAAGTTAACTGTGCAAGCAAGGGCTTTATAATTACAGATAGAGTATTAGCTTTAATCTTGCAATCTGACCTCCAACATATTAACAGGCCCTCTTGTTACAGCATTATTTCTGAATTTATTAATAGCTGGCTGCAAAAAATATTGTTTGTATCTAACTGCTTGATATTATACAAACCAAGTACAATCTTTCATATTTAGATACATGACTCTCAGAGGCATTATTCACATACCTATGCTATATATTGATATCGAGAGAGTTCAAGCAGATAGAGTCTATAACATTGAGCAGCTATGCTAAAGTTAACTGTGCAAGCAAGGCCTTTATAATTGCAGATAGCGTATTAGCTAGATAGCTTTAATATCATAACCTGACATTCCACACATTAACAGGTCCTCTTGTTACAGCATTATTTTTTCATTTATTAATAGCTGGCTACAACAGATATTGTTTGTATCGGACTGCTTGATATTATACAAACCAAGTACAATGTTTTTTATATCTAGATACATGATTCTCAGACGTATTATTCACACACCTATACTAAATATTAATATCTAGAGATTTTAAGCAGACAGAATCTTTTACACTGAACAGCTGTGCTAAAGTTGACTGTGCAAGCAAGGACTTTATAATTACAGATAGAGTATTAGCTAGATATCTTTAATCTCATAATCTGACATATTAACAGGTCCTATTGTTACAGCATTATTTCTGAATTTAGTAATAGCCGGCTACAAAAGATAATGTTTGTATCTGGCTGCTTGATATTATACAAACCAAGTATAATGTTTCAAATATAGATACTTGATTCTCAGAGGTATTATTCACACATCTATTCTATATTTTGATATCTAGAGAGTTTAAGTGTTTTTAAACGTGTATGATTGAATAGTTAAACCAATAAAGATAAAGTATGAATGGTTAAAAATCGTTCCAGTATTATTCAGTGAGAATTTTTCCTAAATAATTGCAGGGGTAAAACACTCCTTTTTTTTTTTTTTTTTTTTTTTTTTTTTTTTTTTTTTTTTACAGACTTTGTATCTCATTTACCACAATAATTGGTCTGAACTCTTACCTTGGGCAGAGTTTGCTCGTAATAGTGCTATTAATGCTTCCTCACAGTTATCCCTGTTCATGGCGAATTATGGGTTTCTACCATCCTTAGATTCAGTGATATCTCAGGGTATTCTGGCTTTGGAGGAACATCTCCGGAAACTCCGTTCCACGTGGGTGCAGATTCAGGATTGCCTTCATCGATCAGTGCAGCACCAAAAATTCCAGGCTGATCGTAGGCGTCTGCCCGCACCTTCCTACCAGGTTGGTGAGAGAGTTTGGCTGTCCTCCCGCAACTTGAACCTTTTTGTGCCTTCCAATAAACTGGCTCCCCATTATGTTGGTCCTTTTCGAATACTCAGACAGGTCAATTCTGTTGCCTACGCTCTTGACCTTCCCCCTGCAAATGTGCAGCTCCAATGTTTTTCATGTCTCCCTCTTGAAACCATTTGTTTGTAATAGGTTTACCACTGTGTTGTCTCGTCCCCGTCCTATCTCAGTTGACAACCATGAAGGATATGAGGTCAGCAGCATTATTGACTTTCGTATGTCCAGGGGTCGCGTACAGTATTTGGTTTACTTGGAGGGGTTACGGTCCGGAAGAGCGTTCATAGGTTCCCTCCTCTGATGTTCATGCTCCTGTCCTCCTCCGTGCCTTCCATGCTCGTTTCCCCAATAAGCCTTTCTTTCATGTAAGTGGCAAGAGTCCATGAGCTAGTGACATATGGGATATACATTCCTACCTGGAGGGGGCAAAGTTTACCAAACCTCAAAATGCCTATAAATACACCTCCCACCTCACTCATACTTCAGTTTTACAAACTTTGCCTTCATTGGAGGATGGTGAAGCAAGTTGTGCTTGATTTCTTCTGTGAACGGCACTTCTAAGCATTTTGAAGCCCAGTTCCTCTCAAAGTACAGTGTTTGTCTAAGGGATGTGAAGGGAGTATTTGCATAATGATGCCATGTTTCACCTATGAGAAGTCTATTCTAAGGCTCTCTGTAAATTCGGTTGTGGGGATTCATCTGCCACCTCCCTTTACAGATCGACATTATACTTATACTACTCTACCATTACCTCTGCTGATATGTTTCATTACTGGTTTGGCTGTCTGCTTTATGTGGATGGGTGTCTTCAGTTAAATATATATCTTTTTTAAGACACTCTCAGCTATGTTTGGCACTTTATATTTTTAAAGTTTAATATATTTGCCATGGGTCAGGTCTATGTTTATTTCCCTTTGCAGTCTAACAGTTTCAGTATGGAAAATTATGTTTGGGTGAAATGTAGTATATTTTTTTACTTACCTGAGGTTTCAGCCAGTTGTAACTTTGGGGTTGTCTTTTCAAATTTTCGCGGGCAAATTAGGCTCGCAATGGCGCAAAATACTTCTATTTATTGCGTAATTTTTGGTGCAAATTATTTTGGAATGAAGGTTGCGTTTGTTGTGACACGAGTCAAGTAATTTCTTTTGTCTTTGTTGACGCAAATTCTTTTGGCGCAAAGTCGCACCTGTTATGATGTGAATTGTGTAATTTCCTATTAATCTTGGCGCCAAAGGTTTTTTTTCTCAGCATTTGCATCATCTTTGTTAGCGTCATTTTTGGCGCCAAAAATTTGGTTATATTAACTCTCTTGCTCTTTTGCTCTCTGCTTTCATTTGTTACAGAGGGCTATGATATTTGCTTTTGTTTTTCATATAAGCATTTTTCCTCATTCCTGAAACTGCTATTTTGAGGAAATTGGATATTTTGTTTAAATGTTATTTTTTTTATTTTTTGTTACATTTTTCAAGATGTTTCAAACTGATCCTGCCTCTGATGTTACTGTAGGAACCAAGTTGCCTGAAAACAAATCTACAAAAGCTAAATGTGTATGTTGTTAATTGGCTGATCTTCCTTCCAGAGCTCAAGTATGTGTCACTTGTTATGAAAAAAAAATTTTTTGTACTGTTAAACCTTCACAGTCTAATGTACATGACTATTCCTGTAGATATAAAAGATTATATTGCTGGAGCCATAGAGAAGGCTGACTGCTATTCTGCCTTCAAATAAACGTAAAAGGTCTCTTCCTACTTCTCATAATTCTGATGAAGTTTTGATTGACCAACAGCATACTGAAGTATTGTCTGCTGATGAGGACTTCTCTGACTAAGAGGATCCTACTTCAGACTCTGAAATTGATAAATCTTCCTTTCTTCTTTTTAAGATGGAATATATCCGTTCTTTGTTAAAGGAAGTATTGTTTACTTTGGGTATTGAGAAATCTAGTCCTCTTGATAACAAGAATAGCAATCATTTGAATTCTGTTTTTTTTAAGACTTCTGAGGTTGCTCCTAAAGTATTTACTATTCCAGATGCTATCTCTAATATGATTACTAAGGAATGGCCTAGGCCTGGTACTTCCTTTAATCCTTCTAGGTTTAAAAAAATGTATCCTTTTACATGTGTCTAATTTAGAGCTTTGGGAGGAAGTCCCTAAAGTTGATGGTGCTGTTTCTACTCTTGCTAAACGTTCTACTATTCCTATGGAAGATAGTACTTCTTTTAAGGATCCCTTCGATAGGAAGATTGAATCTTATTTTAGTAAGGCATATTTACATACTGGCTATATTCTTAGACCTATCTCTATAGCTGATGTTGCTGCTGCTGCTTCAACTTTTTGGTTGGACAGTCTAGCACAGCAGTTATCGGATCCTGATTTAACTAGCATTGTTCTACTTCAAAATGTTTATTTTATTTGTGATGCTATATTTGATATTATTAAGATTGATATTAAATATTTCTTTAGCTATTCTATCTAGAAGAGCTTTATGACTTTAATCATGGAATGCTGATATGGTGTCTAAATCTAGATTACTATCTTTTTCCTTTCAAGGTAATAATTTATTTGCTTCTCAATTGTATTCTATTATCTCCACTATCACTGGGGGTAAGGGAGTTTTTCTGCCTCAAGATAAGAAATATAAGGGTAAATTTAAATCTCCCAATCATTTTTGTTCCTTTCGTCAGTCTAAGGAACAAAAAAACACACCTTCCTCTAAGGCCTCTGGTTCCTATTGGAGACCATCCACAAATTGGAATAAGTCCAAGCTTTATAAGAAACCAAATACTGCCTCTAAGACTGCATGAAGGTGTGGCCCTCAATCCAGTTCAAATTGTGGAGGGCAGACTGAATATATTTCAAGATATTTGGGCAGATTCTGTCCATAATCAGTGGATTCAGGATATTGTTTCCCAGGGGTATCGAATATGTTTCAGAATAAGACCTCCTATGGGAAGATTCTTAATTTCCCATGTTCCAACAAACCCTGTGAAGGCTCAGGCTTTTTTGAAGTGTGTTTCAGACCTAAAGCTTTCAGGGGTGATTGTTCCAGTTCCTCTACAGCAGTGCTTTCCAAACTGTATGTCGTGACACATTAGTGTGTCGGTGGCAGTGTGTAGGTGTGTCCCTGCTTCAGCCCAATTTTTGTTTTATTTAAAAAAAAATGATTTCCGACTTTCCATCTGCCTGCTACACATATCACATGGTTGACACTTGATTGGTACCTAGTGGGTCACAGATCATCTTCACCTAATGGCGCAGCTCAGTGGGAACTGAAACTATTGCCATTGGCGGCACATTGGCTCCTGACTGCACGTGTAGTCTCCTCAATCGGCTTGTGACTGCATGTGTAGTCAGTGAGTGGGACAGCAATGTGTTTGCAATGTGGGCAGTAGTCAGTTGGACTCACAGAGCTCTGAGGGTGGCAGCTTAAATGCTGAGCTGAAGTCACAAGTCAAAGTGTTTTGGGGGTTTTTTTGCAGCTAGCTCCCAGTAGTGCATTTTTGCTCCTGCTCATGATATATGGATAGGAAGTGGAAGCTTAAAAATGCGACTATCTTTATCTAATATTCCATTAAATATTCAGAAACTGTGTTCATCCCATCAACCTCATACATCCCATTAAAATAGTAAGTAGCTATTGGTGTTGTTAAACTTTTTCTTAATTTTTGCACATACATACATACTGTTACTTGTAAATACATTTCGTTATTATATAATTTATGTATGATTGTGCCCGTATCTCTTAAAACAAGTTAGTTTAACCTCCTGTTTGCTAGTACAACTGAATTACTGTGTCGCAAAATGATGTAGGTCTAAAAAGTGTGTCACCAACATGAAAAGTTTGGAAAGCTGTGCTCTACAGGAAAGGGTTTGGGTTTTTATTCAAATCCTGTTCATTGTCCAAAAGAAGGAGAATTCATTCAGACCAATTCTGGATCTGAAAACTTTAAATCGTTTTGTAAGAGTCACAACTTTCAAGATGGTGACTATAAGGACTATTTTACCTTTTGTTCAGCAAGGTCATTTCATGTCCATAATAGACTTAAAGGATGCTTATCTTCATATTCTGATTCACCCCGACCACTATCGGTTTCTGAGATTCTCTTTTCTAGACAAGTATTACCAATTTGTCACTCTTCCATTTGGTCTAGCAACAGCTCAGAGGATCTTTTCAAACGTTCTCGGTGCCCTTCTATCTGTAATAAGAGAGCAGGGAATTGTGGTGTTTCCTTATTTGGACGATATCTTGGTACTAGCTCAATCTTTTCATTTAGCAGAATTTCACACAAAACAACTTGTCGTTTCTTCAAAGACATGGTTAGAGGATCAATTTACAAAAGATTTTTTTCTTTATTCCTCAGACAATGATCACCTTTTTAGGTTTCCAGGTAGATTGAGTGTCTGTGACTCTGACAAAAGAGACGAATGAAGTTAGTGTTAGCTTGTCTAAACCTTCAGTCTATATAATTCCCTTCAGTGGCTATTTGCATGGAAGTTTTAGGTCTCATGATTGAAGCATTGGACGCAATCCCCTTTGCTCGTTTTCATATGAGACCTCTTCAGCTTTGTATGTTGCACCAATGGTGCAGGGATTATACTCCAATATCACAGTTTATATACTTAAATCCCAACATTCAGCACTCTCTGACTTGGTGGTTAAACCATCACCTTATTGTTAAAAGGGCCTCCTTTGTTCGTCCTTCCAGGACTGTGATCACAACAGATGCAAGTCTTACAGATTGGGGAGCTGTCTGGGGGGGTCTCTGACAGCACAAGGGGTTTGGGAACCTCAGCACAGAGTTCTAAAATATTTATTAGTAACCTTGCCTCCTATTTTAAGAGCTTTTCAGGCTTGGCCTCTATTGAAGAGAGAACTTTATATTTAATTCCAGACAGACAATATCATTACAGTGACATATGTCAATCATCAAGGGGGAACTCTCAGTCCTTCAGCAATGAATGAAGTATCTCTGATACTATCTTGGGTGGAATCCAACTCTTGTCAAATTTCTGCGATTCATATCCCAGGAGTAGACAATTGGGAAGCGGATTATCTCAGTCGTCAGACTTTACATCCGGGAGAGTGGTCTCTCCATCCAGATGTTTTTTTCAATTGGTACAGATGTGCGGTCCCCCAGAAATAGATCCGATGGCCTCATGTCTGAACAAGAAGCTTCCAAGATATCTTTCCAGGTCCAAGGATCCTCAGGCAGATATGGTAGATGCTCTAGCAGTTCCTTGGTTTTACCAACCTGCTTACATTTTTCCGCCTCTGGTTCTTCTTCCAAACGTGATCTCCAAGATCATAATGGAACAATCTTATGTGTTTCTGATAGCTCCAGCTGGGCCTCTCAGGTTTTGATATGCGGACCTTATCAAGATGTCCAATTATCAACCTTGGCCACTTCTGTCTCAGGGGCAGTTTTTCCATCAGGATCTCAAATCTCTAAATTTGATGGCATGGAAATTGAACACTTAGTCATAGAGGTTTTTCCGACTCTGTGATTAGCACTATGATACAGGCTCGTAAGTCTGTTTCCAGGCAAATGTATCATCGGGTTTGGAAAATCTATATATCTTTCATGTAACTGGCAAGAGTCCATGAGCTAGTGACATATGGGATACACAATCCTACCAGGAGGGGCAAAGTTTCCCAAACCTCAAAATGCCTATAAATACACCCCTCACCACACCCACAATTCAGTTTTACAAACTTTGCCTCCCTATGGAGGTGGTGAAGTAAGTTTGTGCTTGATTTTCTTCTGTGATATGCGCTTCTCAGCATTTTGATGCCCGATTCCTCTCAGAGTACAGTGTTTGTCAGAGGTATGTGAAGAGAGTATCACCTATTGATTCTATGGTTTTCCTCATGGGAAATCTTTTCAAAGGTTCTCTGTTATCGGTCGTAGAGATTCATTTTCTACCTTTTCAGATCGACTATATATACTCTCATATACCATTACCTCTACTGATACTGTTTCAGTACTGGTTTGGCCTATCTGCTATATGTGGATGGGTGTCTTTCGGTAAGTATGTTTTTATTACTTAAGACACTGTCAGCTATGGTTTGGCACTTTATGTATTATTATAAAGTTTTAAATATATGTATTGTACTTATATTTGTCATGAGTCAGGTTTATGTATATTTCCTTTTGCAGACTATCCGTTTCAAAATTGGGAAACCTATTTAGGAAGTTATTTTTTTTCTTACCTGGGGTATAGTCTTTACTTCAAATTGACTGCTTTTTCATTCATTTTTGCGGGCACAATTAGGCTTGCGAGGTCGCAAAATGCTGATATTGCGTCATTCAGTGATGCAAATTCGTCATTTCCAGCGTCTTAGTTGACGCCAGGTTTCCTTGCACAATGTTGCGTCTGTCATGACGTGAGTTGCGTCATTTCCGGATGTTGTTAGCGCCAAAAAAATTATTTGTGCGTCATACTTGGCGCCAAATAATTTAATTATTTAAACCCCACTTCCCATATATCTCTTGCCTTTTTTGTGCTCAGAGGGCTATGTTGTTTGCATTTTTTTTCCCCATTCCTGAAAGCTTTATATGTTTTTTTTTTTCTCTTACATTTTCAAGATGTCTTACTCTGATCCTTTCTCAGAAACCACTGTTGGAAACGTGCTGCCTGATAACAGTTCTACCAAAGCTAAGTGTATCTGTTGTAAGTTAGTGGAGATTATATCTCCAGTTGAGGTATGTAACAGTTGTCATGATAAGCTTTTACATGCAGAGAATGTATCCCCCAGTACTAGTACAATGCCTGTTGTTCCTTTAAAATCTAATGTCCATGATATTTCTGTGAATATAAAATATTTTATTGCTGATACGATTCAGAAGGCTTTGTCTGCTATTCTGCCTTCTAATAAACGTAAAAGGTCTTTTAAAACTTCTCATAAGGTTGATGAAATTTCAAATGACCGACAACATACTGAATTATCCTCCTCTGAGGATCTATCTGGTCCAGAAGATCCTACCTCAGATATTGACACTGACAAATCTACGTATCTCTTTAAGATGGAGTATATTCGTTCCGTGTTAAAAGCGGTGTTGATTACTTTGGATATTGTGGAAACTAGTCCTCTTGATATTTAACACTAGTAAACCGTTAAATTCTGTTTATAAACCTCCTGTGGTTACTCCAGAGGTTTTTCCAGTTCCTGATGCTATTTCTGATATGATTTCAAAGGAATGGAATAGGCTTGGTGGTACTTTTATTCCATCTTCTAGGTTTAAAAAGTTGTATCCTTTGCCAGCAGCTAGATTGGAGTTTTGGGGAAAAATCCCCAAAGTTGACGGGGCTATTTCTAGAATCCAAAAGATGAGGCAGCAGTCGTTCCTTGTATACATAAAAGTCAAATCTTTCATCTTCAATTTAAAACATCAAAGCAAAAGGGTAAGAAGAATGCAGGCTGGTTGACTAGTTTCGGCAGTGCCGTAATCATAAACCTGCAATCACTTAAAAAGTGAGCATATTTAAAGGGATTACCTAACACAGTGATTGGTCAATGTTAATGGGAGGATACAATCGCTCCCCTACATATTAACCTCTTACTTGCAATTACAATTTACACTTGAATGCAATAACATTATTTTGAATGCTCAAACCTTGGCCATAGAATATATCTATTGCAATATACAAATACACTTATTCATATATAATGACCAAGAATAATTTTGACCCTATATGCTGAATGGAAAACGCTCATACATAAAGTATTGATCATTTATAACAAAGATGTATGTACATGCAATATTTACATGTATTGGTGGGAATAAATTGATGTGTGTGTGTATATAGGGAGATGGATCACATTAAAAAAAAATGTTGCCAAATGTACTTCTTTTAAGGACCCTTTAGATGGGAAACTTGAATCTTATCTAAGGAAAGCTTATTTATTTTCTGGCTACATTCTTAGGCCTGCTATATCCATGGTTGATGTTGCAGCTGCATCAACTTTTTGGTTGGAAAGCTTAGCGCAACAGGAAACAGATTCTGATTTGTCTAGCATTCTTTGCTTGTTTCAACATGCTAATCATTTTATCTGTGATGCTATTTTTGATATCATCAATATTGATGTTAAAGCTATGGGGCCCATTTAACAAGCTCCGTAAGGAGCTTGTGGGCCCGTGTTTCTGTCGGGTCTTCAGACTCGCCAGAAACAGCAGTTATGAAGCAGCGGTCTAAAGACCGCTGCTCCATAACCCTGTCTGCCTGCTCTGAGCAGGCGGACAGACATCACCGCAATTCAACCCGATCGGGTTGATTGACAGCTCCCTGCTGGCGGCCGCGAGTCAGCAGGGGGTGGCGTTGCTAAAACTCTAGTGAGCTGCTGGTGCAATGTTAAATGTGGAGAGCGTATTGCTCTCCGCATTTTGCGAGGTCTTGCGGACCTGATCCACACTGTCGGATCAGGTCCGCAAGACCTTTAATAAATATGGGCCTATGTCTTTAGCTGTTTTAGCTAGAATAGCTTTGTGGCTCAAGTATTGGAATACTGACATAGTATCTAAGTCTAGATTACTATCTCTTTCTTTCCATGGTAAAAAATGTTTTTTTGGTTCTCAGTCAGTTGGATTCATTTATTTCAACTGTCGCTGTGGGGAAAAGATCTAAGGGTAAATCTAAAGCTTCTAATCGTTTTATGTTCTTTTTGACAGAATAAGGAACAAAAAGCCAATCCTTCCCCCAAAGAATCGTTCCAATTGGAAACCTTCAAGTTGTATTAAATCCTAGCCTTTCAAGAAACCAAAGCCAGCCCCCAAGTCCGCATGAAGGTGCGGCCCTCATTCCAGCTCAGATGGTGGGGGGCAGATTAAAATTTTTCCAAAACATTTGGGCAGATTCTGTCCAAAATGAATGGATTCAGAGTATTGTCTCTCAAGGGTATAGAATAGGTTTCAGAGTAAGACCTCCTGTGAGAAGATTTTTTTTCTCTCACACGTCCCAGCAAATCCAGTGAAGGCTCAGGAATTTCTGAAGTGTGTTTCAGATCTAGAGCTTTCAGGGGTAATCATACCAGTTCCGTTTCAGGAACAGGGTCTGGGGTTTTATTCAAATCTATTCATTGTCCCAAAAAAAAAAAAAATTAATTCAGGCCAGTTCTGGATCTGAAAATTTTAATTCGTTTTGTAAGAGTACCAAGTTTCAAAATGGTGACTAAGGATTATTCTGCTTTTTGTTCAGCAAGGTCATTATATGTCCACGATAGACTTACAGGATGCATATCTTCATATTCTGATTTATCCAGACCACTATCGGTTTCTGAGATTCTCTTTTCTAGACAAGCATTACCAATTTGTCGCTCTTCCATTTGTCCTAGCGACAGCTCCAAGAATTTTTTCAAAGGTTCTCGGTGCCCTACTCTCTGTAATCAGAAAACAGGGTATTGCAGTGTTTCTTTATTTGGACGATATCTTGGTACTAGCTCAGTCTACATTCTGCAGAATCTCACACGAATCAACTAGTGTTGTTTTCTGCAAAGACATGGTTGGAGGATCAATTTACCAAAAAGTTCCTTGATTCCTCAGACAAGGGTCACCTTTTTAGGTTTCCAGATAGATTCGGTGTCCATGACTTTGTCTCTAACAAACAAGAGACCAATAAAATTGGTTTCAGCTTGTCAAAACCTTCAGTCTCAATCATTCCCTTCAGTGGCTATGTGCATGGAAGTTTTAGATTTCATGACTGCAGCATCGGACGTGATCCCCTTTGCTCACTTTCATATGAGACCTCTTCAGCTTTGTATGCTGAATCAGTGGTGCAGGGATTATACAAGGATATCACAATGAATATTCTTAAATCCCAATGTTCGACTCTCTAACTTGGTAGTTAGATCATCATCGTATAGCTCAAGGGGCCTCTTTTGCTCATCCAACCTGGACTGTAATCACAACAGATGCAGGTCTTTCAGGTTGGGTAGCTGTCTGGGGATCTCTGACAGCACAAGGGGTTTGGAAGTCTCAAGAAGCGAGGTTACCAATCAATATTTTAGAACTCCAGTTTGGCCTCTGTTGAAGAGAGAACTATTCATTTGTTTTTTCAGACAGACAATATCACAACTGTGGCATATGTCAATCATCCGGGTGGAACTCGCAGTCCCCTAGCTATGAAAGAAGTATCTTGGATACTTTCTTGGGCGGAATCCAACTCTTGTTTAATTTCTGCGGTACATATCCCAGATGTAGACAATTGGGAAGCAGATTATCTCAGCCTTCAGACTTTACATCCGGGGGAGTGGTCTCTCCATCCAGATGTGTTTTTTTCAGATGTGGGGTCTTCCAAAAATAGATCTAATGGCTTCCCATCTAAACAAGAAACTTCCCAGGTACTTGTCCAGGGATCCTCAGGCAGAGTCAGTGGATGCGTTAGCAGTTCCTTGGTTTTACCAACCTGCTTATATCTTCCCGCCTCTAGTTCTTCTTCCAAGAGTGATATCCAAGATCATCATGGAACAACCGTTAGTGTTTCTGGTAGCACCAGCATGACATCACAGGTTCTGATATGCGGATCTTGTTTGGATGTTCAGTTGTCAACCTTGGCCACTTCCTTTAAGACCAGACCTCCTGTCTCAAGGACCATTTTTCCATCAGGATCTCAAATCATTAAATTTGAAGGTATGGAAATTGAACACTTAGTGTTTATTCATAGAGGTTTCTCTGACTCAGTGATTGATACTATGATACAGGCTTGTAAATCTGTTTCTAGGAAGATTTATTATCTAGTTTGAAAGACTTATATTTCATGGTGTTCTTCTCATAAATTCTCCTGGCATTCTTTTAGAATTCCTAGAATTTTACAGTTTCTTCCGGATGGTTTGGATAAAGGTTTGTCTGCAAGTTCCTTGAAGGGACAAATCTCTGCTCTTTCTGTTTTTATTTCACAGAAAGATTGCTTAGCTTCCTGATATTCACTGTTTTGTGCAGGCTTTGGTCCGTATGCAGCCTGTCATTAAATCAATCTCTCCTCCTTGGAGTCTTTTGGTTTTGAAGGCTTTACAGGCTCCTCCTTTTGAGCCTATGCATTCTTTGGATATTAAACTACTTTCTTGGAAAGTGTTGTTCCTTTTGGGGATCTCTTCTGCTAGAAGAGTTTCCTGAAATATCTGCTCTTTCTTGTGAGTCTACTTTTCTGATTTTTCCATCAGGATAAGGCAGTTTTGCGGACTTTATTTAAATCTTCTAACAACATTAATAGGGAAATTGTTGTTCCCTCTTTGTGTCCTAATCCTAAGAATTCTTTGGAGAGATCCTTACATTCTCTGGATGTTGTAAGAGCTTTGAAATATTATGTTGAATCTACTAAAGGTTTCAGGAAGACTTCTAGTCTATTTTTTTTTTTCTTTTCTGGTTCTAGGAAAGGTCAGAAAGCTTCTGCAATTTCCTTGGCATCCTGGTTAAAGCTTTTGATTCATCAGGCTTATTTGGAGTCGGGTTAGGCCCGCCTCAGAGAATTACGGCTCATTCTACTAGTTCAGTTTCCACTTTGTGGGCTTTTCAAGAATGAAGCTTCAGTTGATCAGATTTGCAAAGCAGCAAAACCTGGTCTTCTTTGCATACATTTACTAAATTCTACCGTTTTGATGTATTTGCCTCTTCGGAAGCAGTTTTTGGTAGAAAAGTTCTTCAGGCAGCTGTTTCAGTTTGATTCCTCTGCTTATGTTTTAAGTTTTTTTTCTTTTCAATTATGAGAAACTTATTTTTTTGGATGTGGATTTATTTTTTTCAGCAGAAAATGGCTGTTCTTATTTTTATCCCTCTCTCTCTAGTGACTCTTCTGTGGAGTACCACATCTTGGGTATTGCTATCCGATACGTCACTAGCTCATGGACTCTTGCCAATATGAAAGAAATTAATTTATCAGGTAAGTTCTTACATAAATTATGTTTTCTTGATGTTCCTCCCATAATTATTCTTGGCTTTCTTTCAGAATCCCTAGGATTTTACAGTTTCTTCGGGATGATTTGGATACGGGTTTGTCTGCAAATACTTTGAAAGGACAAATTTCTGCTCTTTCTGTCTTATTTCATAGAAAGATTGCTAAACTTCCTGATATTCACTGTTTTGTTCAGGCTTTGATTCATATTAAACCTGTTATTAATTATATTTCTCCTCCTTGGAGTCTCAATTTGGTTATGAAAATTTTGCAGGCTCCTCCTTTTGAGCGTATGCATGCTTTGGATATTAAATTACTTTCTTGGAAAGTGTTATTTCTTTTGCCTATCTCTTCTGCTAGAATAGTTGCAGAATTGTCTGCTCTCTCTTGTGAGTCTCCTTATCTGATTTTCCATCAAGATAAAGCTGTTTTGCGGACTTCATTTAAATTTTTGCCTAAAGTTGTAAATTCTAACTACATCAATAGGGAAACTGTTGTTCCTTCTTTATGTCCTAATCCTAAGAATACTCTTGAAAGATCCTTACATTCTTTGGATGTGGTAAGAGCTTTGAAATATTATTAATATATTATTTTGCCCTTTTTTCTGGTATCTCGTGCGGCTTTCCGGAGTCTCCCGAGCTAGTTTTCTCTGTCTTTTGGAAGACAGGGTTCTGGTTCGTTATCCCTCTACCTTGCTTCTTCCTTTTGGGGAGTTGTTGGTCAGGGTTCCCTTATGGGGCGTGTGTATGGGATCTGCCTTTGGGCGATAGTGCGCCTCGAGTCCTGTGGGCTCGGTGATGTTTGGCATGTGGTTTTTACCCAGGCTTGGGACTGTCATTTGTGTCCTTGGGGCCCTTTTTTTCTTCTTGTTTTTTGCTCCTTGCTTTTGGATGAAGCGGGACTTTTTTATTTATGGGATGTGGTTCAGTCCTGGTGCCCTCAGCTTGGGCCACCTCTTACTCTCCCGTTCTTGGCATTCACTATCCTCTTTGGCTTGGGTATAATTTTCCCACAAGTAATGAATGCTGCTGTGGACACTTTCCCATTAGGAAGAAAAACATAAATTATGCTTACCTGATCATTTTCTTCCGTGGGAGTCCACAGCCCCCCATCAGTTTTTTTTTTTTTTTTTTTTTTTTTTTTTTTTTTGGTGTTTTTCGTGTATAGTCTTCTGGCACCCTTTCACCTTGATATTTCTTCCACTGGTCCTTGTTCCTCGGCAGAATGACTGGGGGATAGGGGAATTGGCAGGAGTAGTTAAGCCTTTGGCTGGTGTGTCTTTGCCTCCTCCTGGTGGCCAGGTTCTTATTTCCCACAATTAATGAATGCGGCTGTGGACTCTTTCCCACGGAAGAAAATTAAATTATCAGGTAAGCATAATTTATGTTTTCCATTTTTTAGAATTGTAGGTTCATACTGCAGTCTTCACATACCTAATCTTGCCACATAACAGTCCCTAATTGGCTTCAAATAATATGATGCAGACGAAATTAGCATATGAGCCTACCTAGGTTTAACTTTCAACTAAGAATACCAAGAAAACAAAGCTTAAAAAAGTAAATTGGAAATGTGACATCCCCCGACTGAGTAGCTCTGCCAAAAGGGTCCTTATTCCTCCCTGGAGACTGCAGCTGTGTAGCTGCCAAGTGATTATAGCACGTAGCCCACCCAAATAACAGACAGAATCAGTATTCAGGAGCCCACCCAAATAAGTAGACAGACTAGTATTCGGGTGAAACAAGAACTAACTTTATTGGGAAACGCACTCTGCTTATATACACACACACAAAGGGTCTTGTCTGACTCCCAAATCTCCTGCTATTCCCACCCCTTCAGACAGTCCGGCGCCTCCATAGGAGTCCCAGTCCCAAAGAGCCCCACAGTACCTAGGTCGCGGTTCCTTGGTGATACTATTAAAAACACGGGCACTTTCATTCATTAAAGTTTACAAAACAGCCCTTTTTGTTAAAAAATTACCTTTTTTTTTTCACAGCTAGAGCAGCTTCCCCCACCTTGAGATCCTATATTCACACGTCGGCAATGACTAACTGCTGCTTTCTCCAATCACAGCTTTCCCCCCAGGGTATTCATTACCTGAGGCCATGCTGTGATTGGAGGAAGCCGGATTAGTCATTGCTAATGTGTGAATAGAGGATTTCTATGTGGGGGAAGCTGCTCTAGCTGTGAAAAGAAAAAAAGGTAATTTTTTTAACAAAACGGCTGCTTTGTAAACTTTGATTAATGAAAGTGACCCTGTTTTTAATAGTATTTTTAAAAAAACGGGCTTTCATTCACCAAAGTTTACCTTCACTTTAATAAATTGCTAAACTTTAAATCTTGTAATTATAAGGTGTTTATTTTCCCTTTTAGCAGAATAGGTTACGACAGATGGAAAAGAAACCAAAATATCAGGTAATAAGAATAAAAAAAAGTTAAAAAATATATATATAGTTTGGTACCGTTTAGAGAAAGTACAGGTAAATCTTCTCAGATTTGTTTATAGAATGAATATGGATTATCTTTTTTACTTTAATCTTTGGTGAGCTGTGTAACTTGCCAAGAAAGTGGAATGTGAACTGTGAAATGGAATTTCGAAGCGAAAAAAAAAAAAAGAATGTTTGGAGGAAGCATCTGAGAAAGGTAAGATAGGGATTAGCAGGTTTCTCAGATAAGAATGAAATGAATTGAAAAACAAATAAAGGAATCTCCCTAGCTTATTCATACGTGTACTTTGGTTTCAGTTGAGTGTGGAGATGAAGGATTTTGTGCAAAGTAGAAATAGAGTGTGTACAGAGTCCCACAGATGAGCAAGAAATTAATCAAATATTTTTATTTAGCTCAACAGCATATTTTTTTCGTTCTTTTCTTTGCTTATCTTTAATTTAAGTTAAATGTGTATGAAGTGGCATGGTGCAAGCTCATAACATAACACAATTTGGTTACTTTCATTTGGAGACAGTGCATTACCTTTCTCACATTCATTGAAGTATCATATTTTAACTCAAAATTGAATTCCCCATTAAAGGATGAGGGCTAGATTACAAGTGGCGCGATAAAATTAGCGCATACTATATTGAAATATCGCTCCCACGTTAACTTACGCATGTTTTACAAATTGAAAGTAAACGAGACCGCAAGTCAGAGTGCAAATTTAGTTGTGGTGGATCCAGGGGGAGCAACAGGGCAACTGCTCCCCCCGACAGCAGAGCCAGACAAGCTGTTGTCACAGACAGCCAGTGCTAGTGATCAGCACTTAGAGAGAGAACGGTAGGGCTCGTGCTGCCCCAGCGCTAAACTGAACTGTTGTGATTTTACATAAAATGTTCTATTAGTGGCCAGCAGATGGCACTGTTAGATGAAGTGCTTCCTTACTCCGCACTAGCATTTACTCTGTAAGCACCGGCCTGAGCTCTCGCCCTGCAAGTTCCCTGCTTGACTTCACATAAAGGTGGATGCTTGGGATTCTATTTCATTAGGTTAGTGGAAATGGGATGTTGTGAGGATTAAGCTGTCATTGTAAAGGCAGCAGTATAACTGTAATGTAACTTATGTGTGTGTACTTGTGTAAATGTGTGTGTTTGTATGTGTATATGTGTGTGTGTTTGTGCATGTATGTGTGTGTGTATATATATATATATATATATATATATATATATATATATATATATATATATATATATATATATATATATATATGTGTGCACGCACGTATGTATGTCTTTGTGTATATGTGTGTGGGTATGGGTGTGTGTGTACATGTGAGGAGGTTAAGGTGTGTGTTGAACTCAGAATTCAGGAACAGATATACAGAACAAATTAAAGTCTTCTTTGAAAGCTTTACTGATTGGAAGTTCAAATTGAAAATCACAGAAAAAGCCCTTATGCAAATCACTAAAGTAACAAAGTCCAATAAACACTGGTGTTTAAATTGAGCAGTAAAAGGTGAGATTGACACAGAATACCTGATAGGTACAGCAAGCACATCTGGTTTAAAGAAGGCTGTCACTGGTATGGTAGACACCGGTTTCTCAGCAGGCACAGGATACCCTGCGGGTACTGTTGGTGATACTGTCACGGGATAACTTAAATTTAGATTGAATTGATGTCACCACTCAAAAATACCGAGTCGGGTCTTATACCGTTCTATAATAAGGTCAATGGCCCTAGTATTATACAGTAGTATGTGGTTAGGTGCTATGTATCAACACAGTAATACTTTACAAATTGGTTAGCTGAAGAAACTAACCGCAAAAAGATACTTTGTAAGCACTCAAAAGACCCCCATTGATATAAAGATTTATATTTTAATTTGTGCGATTCTTTTTCAATTTCATTAGAAATATTTAAAATCTGGGTAAGTTAAACCTAAAATGTTGGTCTGAAATTCCCAGTGCAAAGACTGGATATTGTACACTAGAACCTCTTGTATAATAGTGTCTAATGGCAAATAAGAGAACACTGGCTGGAATTGGCTGGGACGTTGAGACTCCAGTCTATCTTCAGCTGCGGTTGCAGCTCTCTAGGCGCACAGCTGCGCACTGCCTAGATTTAAAGGGGCCATCTGCTAATTATTGGAACTCCCACCTAGAGGACTCAAGTGGGGCAGTTCCTATAAAAGCTCACCAAGCCCATCACTCTGGGCTGAGATATTACTTACCTACCTTGCTTCTGAGTCTAAAGCATACTTACCTGATACATGTGTATGCTTACCTTGCTCCTGAGACCAAAGCATTTTTACCTGATACCCGTGTATGCTCACCTTGCTCTTGAGACCAAAGCATACTTACCTGATACCCGTGTATGCTCACCTTGCTCCTGAGACCAAAGCACACTTACCTGATTCCTGTGTATGCTCTCCTTGTTCCTGAAACTAAAAGCATACTTACCTGATACCTGTGTATGCTCACCTTGCTCCTGAGACCAAGCATAGTTTCCTGATATCTGTGTATGCTCACCTTGCTTCTGAGACCAATGCATACTTACTTGATACCTGTGTTTGCTTACCTTGCTCCTGAGACCAAAGCACACTTACCTGATACCTATGTATGCTCACCCTTGTTCCTGAGACTAAAGTATACTTACCTGGTTCCTGAAGGCCAAGCAGAATAACCTGATACTGGTGCATGCTCGCCTTGTTCCTGGAGCTGTGCCTGCCGTAACTATCTGGTATCCCAAGACAGTCTCACCAACTGTACCCACTGGGTATCCTGTGCCAGCTGAGACACCTGGGTCTACGATACCAGTGATGGCCTTCTTCAAACCAGCTGTGCCTATCTGGTATCCCGTGACAGTATCACTTTACAAATTGGTTAGCTGAAGAAACTAACCGCAAAAAGATACTTTGTAAGCACTCAAAAGACCCCCATTGATATGAAATTGAAAAAGAATCACACAAATTAAAATATAAATCTTTATTAGAAATATTTAAAATCTGGGTAAGTTAAAACTAAAATGCTGGTCTGAAATTCCCAGTGCAAAGACTGGATATTGTACACTAGAACCTCTTGTATAATAGTGTCTAATGGCAAATAAGAGAACACTGGCTGGAATTAAACCTATATACCCAATATAAAAAAGGGGTTAAGAAAGTACGGTTAACTAAAGTGGTGTGATCACGGCAAAGATAGCTATTACTCACTCTTGTTACAACATGAATAACGTAATTGCTCACAGGCGAAATTAGTGATAAAAATTATCTATGTTAAGCACATAGATAGAGTAGTGTAATAGAGCAGTAATGTGTAAAAACGGTAATCACTTAATACGATGAATATATTATGTTACTCCCAGTAAACGTGGTTGACAGTTAACATCATAGTGATTATGAGACACTCATAGGTCTATGGAAATATTGGGAAAAATTTCCTTCCGTAGTTAGAAAAATTACTGCAGTGATTTCTTATCACAAATTGCCCTGATGGAAATTAATAGTTGTGAGAGTAATACCCACTAACCCTATATGAGGGATTAAGTAAGAAATTGTGGTAGCCGCTAACTTACTAGTCAGCGCCTAGAAAAGCTAGTTTTAATAAGAATAGTACCTAGAATAATTATACTGCCTGTATCAGGCTATCTCAGTACTTGTACTGCAGAATATAGTTTAGATGTATTTTGCAGTATATGTCATCTCAGTGTATATTTGTATCACTTTGAGTTAATATTGGTATTGTAACCTAAATGGATTAATATTGGTAAATTAGCTAAAGGTAGTTGTCAAAGTGAGGCTCCCAACTAAGTAAAATTGCAATATAAATTGTCCTAGGTTGGGAATTACATGTTGAACAAAGGATGTGTTATAAGTGTTTGGTGCTCACTTACTGCAGATTTAGTATTGTCTTACTGTACCCACTTATTGACCCTGATAGATGATGGATTTAGTAAAGCACAACAAATATAGCAAAATAACTGGATTCGTCTAAATGGGCTAATGTTACGCCCTTGTTAAATTGCTGTT